>NC_090901.1:16030341-16186268 GCF_040956055.1 Brachionichthys hirsutus
GGTTGAGGTTAGGGGCACTATGGTCGGGCTCCCTCCTCCCCGCGCCTGGTTGGTCGGGGCCTCATGTGCTGTGCCTCTTAACTCACCACCTTAGCACAACACATTTGTAAATATACACATAGGGTACATGCACTTGGGGGGCCTGGTGCTGGGGGGAGTCCACCCTGTTGGTGGGGGGTGGGGGGGGCGGGCTGGGGCGGTGGGGGGGGGGGGGGGGGTGGAGGGTGCTGGGAGGGTGGCAGGCGGTTGTGGTGTTGGGCGCTGGTGGGACGCCGGGCCGGCCAGCTGGCCTGGGTTTCGTTGGCCGTGTCGGTGACTGTCGCTCCCGGGCCCTGGGTTGGTTCTTCTGCGTGTGGCTCTGGGGGGGCCATGGTGGTCGTTCTCGGGTTGCTGTGGCTGCTTGGGGTGATCTGGGGGCTCATGTTGCCGTTGTTGGGTCCGGGATGGCTGCCCCGTTCTTAGGTGGAGGTTTCATGCATGCCAGATCCACCACTCCAGCACCTATCAAAACTCGTTTTGAGAGTTAACTCCGCCCACAGGTCTCTGAGTTAGTGGAGGTTGCTGGGTCAGTGTTTGTGGCTCTCACTATGCTCTCTCTCTTTTTCCTCAGATCTCCTGAGAACTTGGTGATCCAGACTTTCCTCTAGAGGCTGATGTGAACCTGGTGTATTGGGACAACTCTTGGTGATGGTTGGATGAAGGGGTAGAATTAAGGAGCACAAATAAATCCATTGCACTCTCTCCTCAGAACACTGTGTATTTGTCACTTTGTGTTTGTCCATGTTGTGTGTTCACTGCGGTGTGCACAGCCCTCTACGGCGGTAAGCAGGTAATAAAACTAATAAAACATGAATAGGCTAGTCTGCCAAGAGGGCAGGTGACGGTCACAATCACTATAAGAATAAAAAGCATAGAATCTAGCAGAGACTGACGTTGTGTACGTTGTCACTGTTGAGCACGAATGCAGACAAGGTAATAGGAAAGAAACCCAAAAACAACAAAAACAAGAACCCTGAAGTCAAAGACAAAATGTGGAATTAATGAAACACAAAAACGTGAACGACAGAAGCAATTATTGAGGCCACAACTAATGGTGAGTAGATATTGGTGTAATACTTGTTTAACAGTTATTACAAGTGCATACTATAAAGTTTATTGGTAAGATTATATTCCTCTTTTTTTATTTAATTACCCCCCCACCCCACCCCCCCGGTCCGTGAAACAATTGCCCGCCATGAAACGGGTCTGCGGCAATAAAAAGGTTGGGGGCCGCTGATATAAAGGATCTTTAACACAGATGAACTGGATGGAGGTAGGTTGCAGCAAGGGCTTAGTTACCTACCCCAAAGAACATCCCATAATAAAGTGTTGTCTTCTCCTCAGGACGATTCAGCCGTCGTGCTGCCAGATAGTTTGAGCGCCCACGTTCAGCAGCGCACAAAATGCTACACGATAAACAAAGAAGGAAAGAGCTTCTGCTAAAAGGCTGGAATGAACTTGTGAGGATGAAATGTTCCTCAACTCATCGATCCAGCTCTCTTCCATGCGACATCGTTCACTGCTAATGTGCACCTTGACCTTTAGGCTGTGGCATCACAACGAGATGACCTTCAACACACTATCAGTTTCCTGTTCGATGCTGAACGTATTAGGAGCTCCTGAATGATGCGTTCCTCGACCGGTGGCGCTGCCTGGACCTCTACCTGTGGGGGGGGGGCTATGCTACAGCGAACATGGCCAGAAATCTTGATGTGCTTTGCAGCTAATTACTTTGTCCACATGAGTAAAGACAAGACAATTCCTCTTCCTCTAAAGAGACAGTTATATTCAGTGTTTTAAGCTGCCACACACCGACCAGCCACCCCAGGCTGACGAGCATCAGATGGCTGTCATTGGCCAGGCGGAAAACTGATGCTCCAATCAAACCAGCACGCTGCAGCTGGAAGGCGTGGTCAGTCCAGGGGAGCGCAGCAATCAGAGCAGAGCGACAGAGGAAGCACAGGGACAGAGTTTTAAAAAGAAATGCTAAATGTGAGCAGTTTCGGCTCACGTTCCCTACGTTCCTGAACAGGGACACTCCACACCAGTAAATGATGGTATGGATCCAGCATGGGGGCGGGGCGGACGCACCTGCCACACTTAATGCCGTCAGACTGACCACTGCGCCACATGGAGATGAAGATACTTTATTAATCATGCTAAAAAAACTGTGTTGATTCGCAGAGCAACCAAAAACGGTGACAAATACATCCATTAACCTAACCCAAACCAATTAACCTAACCCTAACCCATTAACCTAAACCTAACCCATTAACCTGACCCTAAACCAATTAACCTAACCCTAACCCTCACCCATTAACCTAACCCTAACCCATTAACCTAACCCTAACCCATTAACCTAACCCTCACCCATTAACCTAACCCTAACCCATTAACCTAACCCATTACCCTAACCCTAACCTAACCCATTAACCTAAACCTAACCCATTAACCTAACCCAAACCAATTAACCTAACCCTAACCCTAACCCATTAACCTAAACCTAACCCATTAACCTGACCCTAAACCAATTAACCTAACCCATTAACCTAACACTAACCTTAACCTAACCCTAACCCAGATTAATAAATAACATTTTGGTCTCATTCCACTGTGACTTTTTAATGTTCTCCCTTTTCAAACATAATTTGTCCCAGCTGCCTCATGATTGATTGTACTTTGTGGACATCATTAGATACCAAATGATCATATCATTACTTTTAGTTTGGGTCAGCGACAAACTTGATCTCATTCTTTACACGATAGACTCAGAACAAACGCATCACGCCTGAAGTCCAGAGTGTCTGTGAAAGTGCTTTCACATGAACGTACATCAGCATTAAGGCAGGGCAGCCATCGCTACAAGCTAACAGCAAGTGAGATGCTGCTCCTTCATGATGTAGCGACAGACGAAGCAGATAAAAGCTCTGGTGTTGAAGTCTCGAGAAGGACGCCATCATTAGGTCCAGCTGAAATGTAACTATAACTATTTATAGAGCTATAATGTTGAACAGTTACGCTCCGCTTTCAAACATATCTTCGCTGCAGCATCTCAGTTGAGGCGTCAGTTCTTCGTTGGAACGCGACCTGTGGGAGAACGGCCAGCTGCTTTGTCTACGGGCGTCGTGCATTCAGCAGAAGGAACAAGTCGCACCCATGCGGCTCTGCTGCTGGCCATCCGAGCGCATAACTCAAAAACTAGGAACCCAATCGACTTGATTGATTGAATTTTTACACAAGCAAGGTTCTGTCCGTGGCTCGGTCCTCCCCGAGAATGGCGTTGATCCGGATCTGGATCCAGATTCTAGAATTATTTTTACATCTGGAATTGTGCCTCTGCTGTAAACTGCCACTTTAAGAGGGAGGGACACGAATGGCATGATGGGAAAAAGAGTCCAGAAGGAGTCTTGTAGTACGTTCCGGAGCAGCAAGCTAGAGCAGGTTTGGCCCCTCTGATCCGGAAGCCCTGTTTACTGTCTCACAAGATCCAATAGTCTATTGGAGGCGGAGTCTGCAGTCTCTGATTGTCTTTCTAGTTTAGAATTGTTTTTGTGTGTCTTAGTTTTTTGGTGATAACAACAATACATGTGTTTAAATGGCCCCCCTGAGAAGCTGCCGCTGCACACCGGGCGAGAGGCTCGTTTAGGATCATTACTGTAAGGCGACGCCCAGATTGAGTCTAAGGTGCTTTCACACTGCACTGTTTGCTCCCTTTTAAACTGACCAGAGTTCCTTTCCTCGGATAATCCGCTCCGTTTGGGCCAGTGGGAACGTGCATCCGGACTCTGGAGAGGAGCAGAAAAGTCCTCCTGAAAAGAAGGGTCTCGGTTCCTTTGGGCGGAGTTACCAGAAAAACTACAAGTGGTGAAATATGTACCGCTGTGTGTAGATTTAATTCACTAAATATGCGTTATAGTACTTTAATCTTTTGTTCAGCAGCTCCACGGCGCTTTAACAGTCCAGCGCAGAGCGGAGAATCAGCTGTTCAGCAGCGATAGTTTCTCATTCCGTGTTTCTGAACTGATCCGGAGACTTTACGGATCCCCAGCGACTTTGTGTTTGTTAAAAACGACTAGCGTTGTGTAACATTTATGATTTAGGCCAGAACTAAATGAGATCCCCTTTCAGCCACGCGACGCTGCTCAGAAAGTTTGTTTCGTGAAGAAATCACAGTGTGAACGCAGACCTTTCAACGAATTATAGATGCAGGAATTTACTTCCAAAGGAACCGAGTCCTCTTGGCGCAGTGGGAACGCGCCCTAACATCAATAACAGAGACCCCACTGGAACGAGACACACACCTGTCCCAGCCACACACATGCAGAGACAGCGAGACACACACCTGTCCCAGCCACACACATGCAGAGACAACGAGACACACACCTGTCCCAGCCACACACATGCAGAGACAGCGAGACACACACCTGTCCCAGCCACACACATGCAGAGACAGCGAGACACACACCTGTCCCAGACACACACATGCAGAGACAGCGAGACACACACCTGTCCCAGCCACACACATGCAGAGACAGCGAGACACTCACCTGTCCCAGACACACACCTGTCCCAGCCACACACATGCAGAGACAGCGAGACACTCACCTGTCCCAGACACACACCTGTCCCAGCCACACACATGCAGAGACAGCGAGACACACACCTGTCCCAGCCACACACCTGTCCCAGCCACACACCTGTCCCAGCCACACACATGCAGAGACAGCGAGACACTCACCTGTCCCAGACACACACCTGTCCCAGCCACACACATGCAGAGACAGCGAGACACACACCTGTCCCAGCCACACACCTGTCCCAGACACACACATGCAGAGACAGTGAGACACACACCTGTCCCAGCCACACACATGCAGAGACAGCGAGACACTCACCTGTCCCAGACACACACCTGTCCCAGCCACACACATGCAGAGACAGCGAGACACTCACCTGTCCCAGACACTCACCTGTCCCAGACACACACATGCAGAGACAGTGAGACACTCACCTGTCCCAGACACTCACCTGTCCCAGACACACACCTGTCCCAGCCACACACATGCAGAGACAGCGAGACACTCACCTGTCCCAGACACTCACCTGTCCCAGACACACACATGCAGAGACAGCGAGACACTCACCTGTCCCAGACACTCACCTGTCCCAGCCAGACTGCAGAGCTTTTTAATTGCAACCTTTCCTCCTCCTTTCTTCTCCCCCCTTTGAGCTCAGAAGCTTTTCTTTTGATGTCTCTCTCATCTTCGTTACGGCTGCCACACGCAGCCCTTTCTTCATTTCGACATTACTCCGGGCCCTGGATCATATTTCCTTGTTGCTCCCCCCACCCTGTTCATTGATCCTGGTTTAACACTCTTGTCCATATTTCCTACTTTTAGACATGTCACCTTGCATTTTGCTCTCTTGCGTCTCCCCAGGGAGACGTTTGTGGGATGCGGCTCGTCCATGTCCCTGCTACAACATCCCTGATAGCAAAACAAATGAAGTTACATGGAAGCAGTATTTTATTATTTATTTCTTTGTCCTGTCAGAAATGTGTCTTGAGTGAAAATGTGCGACAGGTTTGTGAACCTGATCAAGTAATACCTGAAGGTGCTGCTTTTTATGCGCCATTTATGCTACAGACATGTAGTAACAAGCACAACGTTAGAATACAGTGAGAAATACTGTTTTACTTGATGGACAAATAACGATAGGCTTTAATTGCCCAACATTGATGTTGTGAGCATCACACGACAGCCTCAAAGGACTTTTGCTTCTGAATGGCGTAAGGGAGAAAGTCATGTGACGCTTAGGAATGTAATGTGATGCCTCTTGAAGACAAGGTGGTGACGGCTGATGCGTGTGCAAAACAGCAGCATAGAAGAAGAGGAACACAGAGAGTCTTAAAGAGCGCCAGATGATGGATTAACTATTAAAGTGTGTTGTTGTTCTTCTGAATATTTACTGCAGCCTCATGGGCAGTCACAGGTAGTGCGGTTAGCAGGAGCTAACGTAGCATTGTCAATTTCTCCCTTGTGCAGAGAGTTGCGTCAGGAATGGCATCCGGCGTAAAAATATGACAAAATCGAACATGCAAATCGATGGAAACAAGAAATTGATGCCGGATCAGTCGAGGCCCGGTTAACAATGACCGCCAGCAGCGTTGTTAACCCACGAGACGGAGACGCTGAAGAGGAGGAAGGTGGACATGTTGTGTGTCCAGGAGACCAGGAGGAAAGGAAGCAAGGCTAGAAGCTGAGGAGCAGGATTCAAGTTGTTTATAACGGAGGAGAGGAGAGAGGAATGGAGGAGGAGTTATCTTGAAAGGAGGAGTTGGTGCAGAGTGTTCTAGAGGAGAAGGAGAAGTTCTTACGCTCCACAGGTAGGAGGTGAGTTAGAGGAGAAGGAGAAGTTCTTACGCTCCACAGGTAGGAGGTGAGTTAGAGGAGAAGGAGAAGTTCTTACGCTCCACAGGTAGGAGGTGAGTTAGAGGAGAAGGAGAAGTTCTTACGCTCCACAGGTAGGAGGTGAGTTAGAGGAGAAGGAGAAGTTCTTACGCTCCTATCTATTGAAAAACATCCACTTGCTCCCTTTCTCAGTCACTTGTGCAGTGACTGTAGCTGACAACCAGGAGAAGATATCATCAGGTGGCATCTAACCATCATTGGGCGTTTCGACCCTGAACCACAACACCCTCCAGTTAGTGGGTCCGGCAGTGATGGCCAATCACTACCCATCCTCTCCTGGTCCCCAGCTAAACTCCTCCCTCCTACTCCAGAGCCAACAAGAGGTTCTTTCTGCTGCCTCCTCCAACCTACGGATAGCCTTCCTCCTCTCCCTTCCTATAATCCCCAGAGCTGTGAGCATCTTCCAGACAGACTGTGCTGGGAAGCCCCTGCACCCGACTTCTACTGGGAATAGCCAGGCCTGCCAGCCTTTATCTCTGCACTGCTGGACCAGGTCCTGATATTTAGAGGCTTTCCTCTCTGAGGCCTCGCTACATCCATCCTCCCACGGGACCGTCAGTTCTATCAAGATGATCTTTTTTGCCTCATCAGACCATATGACCACATCAGGCCTGAGGGGGGTTTGGACAACCTGGGGAAACTGTAGCTTCCTCCCCAAGTCCACCCTCATCTCCCATGATGGTGCAGTCTGCAAGAGGCACCTCTTGATCTTCTTAGGTGGTGGTGGTTTTTCCCCTTCCTTGATGAACTGCATAGGTGGTAATGGTTGAGTGTGGACTTGATGCTTTTTCCGTCTCTCCCGCTCCAAGACGTCTGCCAGTGCCATGAGGACCTTGTCATGGCGCCACCGGTATCTCCCCTGGCTAAGAGCAGTCTTGCACCCCGCCAGTATGTGAGCCATCGTTCCTCTCTCCCCACATAACCTACACTGTGGGTCCTCCCTCAAACCCCACCTGTGCAGGTTCGTTGGTGATGGAAGGGTGTCATACACTGAACGGAGCAGGAATGAAATGCGGAAGGGTTCGAGCCTCCAAATCTCAGACCAGGTGATCTTCCGCTTTGGCAAGTCCCACTTTGTCCAGGCACATTGTGCTCCGAGCTCCACAGCCCTAGACCTTCTCCCTTCCTCCTCTAGCTGTCGCACCTCCGCTTGGATCATGTCCCTCTTCTGCCTTGGATCCGCTTTTCCCCATTGCTGGAAATGGGTTGATCCAAGTCCCTGTCGCCCTATACACTGGTTTCCAATGATGTCTCTCAACTTCAGGAGATGTTCTGCCCGTGCCACCGATGCATCAGCTGCCCACTTGCGTCCAGATCTTGTAGTGACACCTGCCCCTCTGACCTTATCATCGGTGGAGTCTCTATACATCATTGCGACCCTACACTTAGCCACCTTAAACTCTTCAACAACAGATGACAGGGGTAGTTGTAACTGGCCAGATCTGTTGTAGAGCCCTACAGACGTGAAGCTTGGGGGAATACCGAGCCACTTCCTGAGGTGTTTGTTTGCTCGCCTCTCAATTCCTTCCACTGTTGTCATTGCCACCTCATAAATCGTCAGGAGCCACAATAGTCTGGGAAGCAGCCCATGTTGGAAGAGCCAAGCCTTGAACTTGCCTGGTAAGCCTGATCTATCAATCCTTTCCAGCCAGTCCGCAGCCTGCTTCTCTGACATGGAAACGCTGCTCCTGTCGTTTAAAGATGAATCATACCATTTGCCCAGGCACTTGATGGGGTTATCCTTGATTGATGGTATAACCTCCCCTTGGACCTCAAGTCGGTACTTGATTGCCACTTTGCCATTCCTGATCACCATGCTTCTTGACTTCTTCGGTTTAAACTTCATTCGAGCCCATGTTGCCACGTCGTCGAGTGCATTCAGGATCCACCTTGCTTCTACATGGGTTGCCGCCGTTGTTATGGTAAGGTCATCCATAAAGCCTCTCATAGACGGTTGGCGGATGCCAGACATCATGGTTGGCCCCCTGGATTCCTTCCCTGCGGCTGTTATTAGCAGGTTCATTCCCATTACAAACAAGATGGGGGAGATGGTACACCCCGTTACAATCCCCTTTTCCAGGTCCTGCCACTGGGTTGTAAACTGGTCAGTCTGGAACCGTAACTTGAATCCTCCAAAGTAGCTGGTGATCATTCCCCTGATCATTTGGGGGATGTGATAGTGTTCCATGGCTGCATTGATTAGGCAAGGTGGGATGGATCCATAAGCATTGGCCAAGTCGAGCCAGATGACCGTGCGATTCCCCTTACTCTCCTTGGCCTCCCGGATCAACTGACTGAGGATCCCAGTGTGTTCCAAGCATCCGGAGAAGCCTGGGATGCCACCCTTCTGGATTGATGTATCTATATACTTGTTCTTCACCATGAAGGTAGTTATCCTCCTTGCCAGGACAGAGAAGAATATTTTCCCTTCCACGCTCAGGAGAGAAATGGTTCGAAACTGGCTGATTTCTGAGGAGTCCTTTTCTTTAGGTACAAAGCACCCTTCTGCTCTCTTCCAGGATGGTGGTATTACACCTTTCACCCATATCCTCCGCAACAGCCTCCATAACCTGCGGAGAAGCATAGGGCATTTCTTGTACACCTTGTAAGGTATGGTGCTTGGTCCTGGAGCAGATGCTGACCGGGCTTTTTGTACAATGTCCTGGACTTCTCTCCACGTGGGTTCTCTGGTATTAAGCTCTTCCTCGGGGAGTTCACTTCTTCCAACCCTTGGGTGTACACCCAGGGCTTGGTTCCCCAGAGCGTCATTGTGGCTGTCTCTCAGGAACTCCTCCACAACTTCTTTGGAGCTAGTTAATCTTCCAGATCTTGTTTCGCCCAACAGGGTTTTAGCAAACCTGTATGGGTCTTTGATGAACCGAGCTTGCTTTGCCTCTTTCTTCTTTCTTCTCCTCAGAGATCTTTCCGCCCTTCTCAACCTGCGCAGTTGCCCTCGAAGTTCGGTGGTCAGTTCTTTTATACCTTGCTGTTCTTCGAGACTGGCTTGTTTGTATTGCTTGTTGAGAGCCTTGATTTCTTTTCTCAACTGCGCAATCTCCCTTTCTCTCCTATTAGGATGTTTTGCACGTGCTCCAGTGTAGCTCCTTTTCTCCTCAGTGCCGAACCGTTCTCTGGCCATTGTGTAGATGATTTTTGTCATGCTTTCAATCTTCCTTTCTACCGTTCCTGCAAGCGTAGTTTCAAGAACTTTGTCGAGGTCCTGGTCTAGCTGGTTCCATGCTGTGCTATCATTTGCTGGGGGCCACTTCACTTTCTCTCTCGTAGGTTGGTTTCCTGGAATAGTGTTAGGAGCATCCCTGTCCCTCCTTTGGCTTTGGAGTGGAGCAGATGCTGAGAGGTCTCCAGTACTGTGGGATGCCTCCTGACTGGAATCCTCCTGCGTCTCACTATGTGTCTCCACAATGCGCTGCCTCTGATCCTCTCCTCTTCCGCAGGCGGTCTTGGATCGATGTATCTTGAGCCCCTTTATGTTTTTACAGATCGTACCGCAATGGCACTTTACTTCCAACACTTTCCCTGTTAGTGTGGTTTGGGTGAGCCTTCTCGTTGACCATGTCCTTGCTGTAGCCGTAACCGTTATATCCCTAAGGTGGACATGTTGTGTGTCCAGGAGACCAGGAGGAAAGGAAGCAAGGCTAGAAGCTGAGGAGCAGGATTCAAGTTGTTTATAATGGAGGAGAGGAAAGAGGGATGGAGGAGGAGTTATCTTGAAGGAGGAGTTGGTGCAGAGTGTTCTAGAGGAGAAGGAGAAGTTCTTACGCTCCACAGGTAGGAGGTGAGTTAGAGGAGAAGGAGAAGTTCTTACGCTCCACAGGTAGGAGGTGAGTTAGAGGAGAAGGAGAAGTTCTTACGCTCCACAGGTAGGAGGTGAGTTAGAGGAGAAGGAGAAGTTCTTACTCTCCACAGGTAGGAGGTGAGTTAGAGGAGAAGGAGAAGTTCTTACGCTCCACAGGTAGGAGGTGAGTTAGAGGAGAAGGAGAAGTTCTGGACTGACTTAGATGAAGTGCTTCAGAGCATCCTAGCAGTGAGAGAGTCCTGATTGGAGCAGACCTCAATGGGCGTGTTGGTGAAGGAAATAGAGGAGAATGAGAAGTGATGGACAAGTTTGGTCTTCAGGACAGAATCCTCGAGGGGAAGAAGATGACAAAGGAATGGAGAAGTGTTCTGGTGCCCATTTTCAAGAAGAAGGGAGACATACAGAGTTGTGTAAGCTGTAGGGCAGGGGTGTCAAGCCCACGGCCCGCAATCACATTTGAAAGTGAAAAAAGCCATAAAAGACTTGGATTTAAGTTTTTAAATTAAATGCTATTCAAGAATTATTCTCTAGGGGGAGCACTGTTTTGGTCAGAGTAGAAGATACGCCGCATCACTGACAGACCAAACAGCGCCATCTGCTGTTTGGTACTACGTTGTTTCTACCCTGTTCTCTACCTGCCCGCTACACCGTCGTTAGCCAAAATGTCATTATCGAAAAGAAGAAAAGTGGATACAGATTGTAGAATCTTCCAAGGAAAATGGACCACGTCTTATTTATTCACGGAGATGCACGGGGAACCTTTGTGTTTGGTGTGTTTGCAACAAGTGTCGGTAATTAAGGAATATAATATCTGGCGCCACGATGAGACCCTTCACGGTGAAAAATACAACAGCTTGCAAGGATAAGTGAGGAGAGAGACGATTCATGAATCGCTGGTGGGTCTGAGAAAACAGCAATCCACTTTCACCCAGAGCCGAGGAGTCAGTGAAGCAGCGGTAAAAGCCAGCTACCTTGCTAGCGAAATAACATTAGCATCAAAGCCGTGTTCCGACGGTGAGTTTGTTAAAGGATGCACAATGATGGCGGCTGAACTCGTATGTCCCGAGAAGCGACGAGGAAAACCAATGCGGACGTGAAACGGAACAAAGACCAGACTGCAGGACTGCTGTGAGAGTCTGAGAGACGTTTCAGGTATTTGGTGAACCTGAGACAGAACTTCCTGTTTTTGCTCACCTTTCACAGGTAAAGCTTCTGATGTGTCGACATCCAGCTAGAAATAATTGATCTGCAATGTGACGCAGATCTGAAGGGCAGATTAGCCTCCGTAGGTCTGGACCCATTTGATCAGTATCTATTGCAGGAACCCCAAACGAGCAGAACTGTGCACGTTTGGGACGACCTACCTTTGAGAACACATTCAGTCAGTAATGATCAATAAAACTAAAATTTGATTTGATTTGAATGCTTTATTTCGAACATGCAAATTAAAAGACAATTAGAAAACAACAAACCGAAAAAAAATGATAATAGTCAAACCAACAATAACAAAGTCAATTTAACAATAATAATACAAACAAAACATGTCCGAAAAGGAGTAGGATGAAGCATTAGCTTTTTTTGAACCTACCCCCTCTCCACTACTCAACAAGCCATTCCTCTAAAATACATACATTGAATACATTTCCAATGCGTTCAAGGCTCACACACAAGCACTTCAATGACATTCTGAGAGTGACAGCTAGTCGGGACATGACACCTGATGCTGATGCACCTGTGCAGGTAAAAAGATGCCAAGTTTCAGGACCAAAACCAAAGCAGTGTAGACGAGACTAACGCCTTTAGATGCTGCCTGAGACGCTGTTTGCACTGAAAGAATGCAGCTCTGTGAAGAAGAGTCCTTCCTGTGCTGATTTAATGTTAGTGAACAGCTTCAGGAGCAGAGAGCATGCTGGGATGCTGCTGTTCATGAAGCTCAGAATCAGAATCAGAAGTGGTTTATTGCCATTGTCAGTGAGGGTTCACAGACTAGGAATGTTTCTCGGTGAAGTCGTGCTACATCTAACATTAATGACTAAATACAAAAACCATACAAGTACAGACACATCAGCAGCAGCAGGAGTGGATACACAGATGTGTACTAGCAGCAGTAAACTAGCGTCATCACGCAGTGCAAATGGAACAGTGCAAGTTGTATTCAGGAGTCCGGGACAGAATTATTAAGTGTTCATTAGTCTTACGGCTGAGGGGAAGAAGCTGTTCTTGTGGCGGGAGATTCTGGTCCGGATGGACCGTAGCCTCCTGCCTGAGGGGAGAGGGTCAAAGAATCCATGTCCAGCGTGGGAAAGGTCGGCTGTGATCCGACCTGCACGCCTCCGAGTCCTGGAGACATACAGGTCCTGGAGCGATGGCAGCTTGCAGCCGATCACCTTCTCCGCAGCACGTACAATGCGCTGCACTCTGTGTCTGTCCCTGGTGGTGGCGCCAGCGTACCACACGGTGATGGAGGAGGTGAGGATGGACTCCACGATGGAGGTGTAGAACTGCACCAACATCTGGGTCGGCAGCTTGCGTTCCCTCAGCTGCTGCAGGAAGTACATCCTCTGCTGAGCCTTCTTGATGAGGGAGCTGATGGTCGGCTCCCACTCGAGGTCCCGGGTGATGGTGGTGCCCAGGAAGCGGAAAGAGTCCACGATGGAGATGGGGGTAGGGGAGTCTGTGAGGGCGAGGGGGGACGGTGGGGCTGTGACTTTCCTGAAGTCAACAATCATCTCCACTGTTTTCTGGCTGTTCAGCTCCAGGTTGTTGCTGCTACACCAGGACACCAGCCGGTCCACCTCCCTCCTGTAGGCAGACTCATCACCGTCCGAGATGAGCCCGATGAGGGTGGTGTCGTCTGCAAACTTAATCAGTTTGATGGACTGATGGCTGGAGGTGCAGCAGTTGGTGTACAGGGAGAAGAGCCAGGGGGAAAGTACACAGCCCTGGGGGGATCCGGTGCTGATAGTCAGGGTGTCCGAGACCGTAGACCCCAGCCGCACATGCTGCCTCCGGTCCGTCAGGAAGTCAGTGATCCACCAGCAGAGGGAGTCGGGCACGTCGAGCTGGAGCAGCTTGTCCTGGAGCAGTCCCGGGAGGATGGTGTTGAAAGCTGAGCTGAAGTCCACAAACAGGATCCTGGCGTAGGTTCCTGGGGAGTCCAGATGCTGCAGGATGAAGTGGAGGGCCAGATTGACTGCGTCGTCTACAGACCTGTTGGCTCGGTAGGCGAACTGCAGCGGGTCCAGGAGGGGGGCGGTGAGGGTCTTCAGGTGGTGGAGAACCAGGCGCTCAAAAGACTTCCTGACTACAGATGTCAGCGCTATCGGTCTGTAGTCATTAAGTCCTGTGATCCTTGGCTTCTTGGGGACAGGAACAATGGTGGAGGACTTGAAGCAGGCTGGAACATGACAGGACTCCAGGGAGGGGTTAAAGATGTCTGTGAAGACAGGAGTCAGCTCACTGGGACAATGTTTCAGGGTGGGGGGGGGGAACATTGTCCGGCCCCGCAGCTTTACGGGGGTTCAGCTTTGTGAACTACATGTTCAGCATGCATTGTGTGTGTTTCATGCATGAAGGTTACACAAGCTGAAGTTTACAGGACAGGTGAATACTTCCTTCCTTATACATTTAATAGTACTCTCTTTAGTTGTAAGCTGTAGGCAGGGATTCCATTTAGATTTGATATGCACACGTGTAAATGTTTAAAAAGCACTTTCTTTATGAGTCTCATTTCATCTTAAAGTGCGTTACTATATTTATCAGTAACATTTGCTTGTTAAAGTTTTGTGCCTTCGTACAATCGATGGGATCAGTTGCAATGCAGACGTGTGACTGATAAATAAATTACACGTTTCTCTAAAGAAATCTGAGGTGTTTCATGAAATGTTTTGTAAAAGAATAGTTCATTAAATATCAAGTTTTTCCTAATGTTTTTGTACGTCTTTACACTAAAATAAAAGAAAGACATGACATTTTTGTTATTTATAGCTGAGTATCTAGTTTTAATGGTCCGGCCCACTGGACATGGTCTTAGGCCGTATGCGGCCCCCGACGTGAAATGAGTTTGACACCCCTGATTTAGGCCATCTGTGTATAGAGATGCTTTAAAACAGAGGGTGACATTACACAATGCATATGAAAGTATTATTGGGCAGAACAGCAAATGATGCTGTTCTGATGCTCCTGTTCTGTATTTATATGTGTTTTATAACTTAGTCATTACTGTTACATGTCGGAATACTTCACCGACAAAAAATCATAGTCTGTGAACCCTCATTGGTAATAATCTGCTTCTGATTCTGATTCTGAAATACATTTTGGCTTCCTTGGTGTGTGGCATCGAGTTAAGGTTAGGCTTAGTGGCCTTTTTCTATCATCTGCGAATAACCAACCACTGCACAGCAGGGTTAGTGTTAGTGTTAGCACTGGTGAACACAGGAATCAAGGCTTCAAACACGCCCTCTCACGGCATGCTGGGAAACCCACCCACCTGTTCACCAACCCTACAATATATTCTGTATCCTTCATTGTTTTCTTTGTTTTCAGTTTGTGTCTGACAACCACCTTGTTCAGTAAATTCTGGCTGTGGTGAAAAGCTTTTCAGTTTTATACAAGAACACAACTCATCCAATGAAAATACATTTTATGGAGAAGAATGTCATGAAATGAATGCAGGTTTGATTTTTTTAGTCAGTCTACTTTAATAATTGTTTTCTTTGTTACTTTTCGATATGATGCGGTTCATCTTCCGCGACCTCGCTCCTTCGCTGAGTTTTTTAATGCAATTTTGCACCTGAACGCGCATTGAATGTGTTCTGTGTCCTGATTGGCTGAGGGACTGTACTGTGCCACTGTCAATCACCCACAATGTCGACGAAATGTTCTGCGCTGACAAAGGCACCTGTGCTCGCATCCAAAAGGCAGAGGAAGACGCTAACCATCGCACAAAAAGTTGTACTTCTGGACATGCTAAAGGAAGGTAAACGTTACGCCTGCAGGGCGCCATTACGGAATAAACGAGTCTTCGGTTCGTTATATAAAAAAGGAGGAAGATAACACAAGGACGACAGCAGCAATACGTTTAAACAAGGAAGCAGAAAGGGTTGTAACTTCCTGCAACAAGAACACCGTAAGGACGGAGTCTGCTTTAGCTTTGTGGATCAGTGACTGCAGGAAAAAGAACGTTACGCTGGACCAACATCATCCGCACAAAAGCTTTAAAGCGGCACAGCGGAGCGGCGCAGGGACGGAGAGGAGGAACTGTGAAATACGCGCGAGTCGCTATTAATAACCTCGTAGGTTGATCATTAAAGTTAAATTCGTTATTTCTAGAAGCTATCATGTTTATTTGTTAAGCGTTTGTTTTATAGCGCTCTTATTCTCTGTGTAAAAAGAGGCTTTTATTTTGTAGGAGCATAAACGTCACGTCCCTTTTGGGTTTTGTTTCTTCCTGTTGATACATGTAGCCGCTGCCGTTCCGCTGTGCTAAGCTATCCAATAAAGCAGCATGAGAGGCTAAAGACAGCACGAGTAGAATATTTGTTCTTCTGCACTCCAAGCGGCTCTTTCCTCGACCTGCACGCCTTAACATTATTAACAGGAAAACGTTTACTGTACGTACTATATATTTATATTCCTCAAACAAATGTTTAGTTCTGAAAAGGTTTTGATCTTTGGTTTCATTCTATAATACTGAAACAATCTATTTAGATTAATGCCTGACTGTTAAACGTGTATAAAGTGTGTGGTGAGGGGTTTTACAGCCTTAAAACATTTATGTACATGTATAATAATTAAAATAAATAAAGATCACTACATTGCAGATTTCACTTATTGCGGGTTGTTTTTGGAACGTAACCCCCACGGAGAATGAGGGACTACTGTATAAATAAAAATAGAGTTTCTTTTTTACTTACTTTAATGTTATTTTTTGTATTGGCTATGGGAAGAACATAGCCAATACCCAGATTAGGCTTTTAGTGTACTACATGGCTAAAACAACTAACCCCCCCCCCCCCCCCCCCACACACACACACACACACACACACACCCTCCCCCCAAAACTTGTCACAGGATTATCTTAATGTGAAAGTTCATCAGTTTTCAGGAACATTTATTCTACAACACAATATTTTCAAAGTACATTTGTTAACCAATCCCAACGACAGACATAAACTGTGGTAGCTGAAAACCTGCACTTTGTATGCACCGTCCTCCTGCACTACCCTGGCGCCTGCAGCGGTAGTCATCGTTATAATGGCGATATTAACCTTGTCTGATAACATTACGTTTTCTGAATAAAGGTGTTTGCTAGTGGAGTATAAACATTTTATTTAAGGGACAGAGTTTGATCACTATGAAAGTATAACTTATTGTTGCTTGGAAATGACAGATAAAGATTAGAACACCAGTCTGTCCATCGCTCCCACCCTTCCCAGCATGTCTGCCTTCTGTTTATCTAACCCCGTCAGCCATCCGTCTTTCTTTCATTCTTTTGGCTTCTTTCTGCACACATTTCGTCTCCTATGTCTATGTTTGTGGTTTTCCAGTGCACTGTTGGCAGCACTGCTAAAAGGCTGTCAGCTTTGACCTTTACCTCCCCCCCCACCCCCTTCAGTTCACCACCATCACACATACAGTCTGGAAATGCACTAAATGTTCCTGTATATAGTAATAATAATGGAAATATGAAAGGGCAGTAGGGAAAACTAAGAAAAATGAAAGACAGAGGAACCATGCATTAAAAAACCCCGGAGTGTACAAATGTATCACTTTTAAGGTGCACAACAGATATAGATTTTTTCCAATAAAAACCAAAACATCAATAAACAGCCATTTGACTCATGCAAATGTATGTCTTAATAAATTTAAATTAAGATTTGTGAATTTCTGGAAATTAAAATGATTAAAATTCATTAGAATTTATAGGCAAAGTTCAGCAACCACCTGGATAAAGTAAAATAAAGCTGCTGTCCATTGTTTCATTCCCTCCGCTGAGGAGGTTATATTTCTGCCAGCGTTGCTTTGTCTGTCTGACTGTTAGTAAGATAACGGCAAACGTTACCGACGGATCTGGATGAAATGTTCAGGAAATGTCTGGGATTTGACCAGGAACAGATGACGATCCAGAATAGACCCTGGATTATGGATCATTAACTTTCAGTCGATGGAGCGTGATCATTTGTTGGTTGGTTATTGACCGATGTTCCTCAGCGGGTTGGGCTGTTGGTTAGTTCACCGGTTCAACTCCCAGCTCAGACGAAATGTGGAGCGTGCGCTTGTGGCTGGAGACGGGCCAGTGTACCTCCAGATCACTGGCACCAGCCCCCGCCCCCCCCCCGACTGGTCCAGGCGTGCCGTTTATGGAGGTGCCTTCACCCTATGCCCTCTCCATTCATGTTACATACACCTACATAATGGGACCCAATACCAGTAGGGTGTAAATGACATCTTGTTGTGTAGTGATTGTGTATATACTCATACGACAATAAAAGCGTTTCATTTTTAATGTTAATGGAATTTGACATGGTGAGTAGCGTGAGGACCTCGATGTTACCACCACATGTAATTTGGATCTTATCCAGAATGAGGTCAGGAGCAAATTTAAAATGTTAACATTGAAAACCTATTTACAGATTCAAAAAGCAGTTAAAAAACACACCAACTCTGATTCACTTGTACTTTTTCTGGTTAACACTAAATACTAAATACTTTTTATTGATTTGTCCCTTGGAGGGCAATTTGGTTTACAGCAGTTACAGTCTAACTGTAGTCTGCGCACGCGCCCGGGCAATGTGGGTGAAGCGTCTTTCCAAGTGCTTTTCTATATTGGAAGTTTGACACTTTTCATAACTTCATACAAACCTCGCAACTTTGACAACTTGTGGGGAATTTCCGATTGATTATTGCGTCACCAGAGCATTCCAGGGCCACACAGAGACAAACAACCACTCACTCATACACTACCGGCAATAGTGTGATTCAATGCAATTAAATTCATTCTTATTGCGGCAGCACAAGCCCATAACAAAAAGTTATCTGCAGCACTTTAGAGGTGTAGCAGGGAAAGAGCTGCTGCGTTCTGGAACAGCTGAAGGTGTTTAGTAGAGCAGCTGGGGCAACCGCTATAATCATGAATTGCAGTAATCCTGCCTGAAAGTCACAACAGCATGGATGAACCTTTCTGCATCCTATCGGGTTCGTTTGTGCCTGATTTCTGAAATATTGCGAAGGTGAAAGAACGCAGTCCGTGTATGCTTCATAACTCTGTTTCTCGTTTACTTTTCACGGTTGGTGTGACATGAGGAGCTATGTCTGGGGAAAAACTGTAGAAAGATGCAAAGTGAGGACATGCTGAACTCCACCTGCAAAGTGATGGTGTCTGAGGACATGCTGAACTCCACCTGCAAAGTGATGGTGTCTGAGGACATGCTGAACTCCACCTGCAAAGTGAGGACATGCTGAACTCCACCTGCAAAGTGAGGACATGCTGAACTCCACCTGCAAAGTGAGGACATGCTGAACTCCACCTGCAAAGTGAGGACATGCTGAACTCCACCTGCAAAGTGATGGTGTCTGAGGACATGCTGAACTCCACCTGCAAAGTGAGGACATGCTGAACTCCACCTACATGCAAAGTGAGGACATGCTGAACTCCACCTACAAAGTGATGGTGTCTGAGGACATGCTGAACTCCACCTGCAAAGTGAGGAGATGCTGAACTCCACCTACAAAGTGAGGACATGCTGAACTCCACCTACAAAGTGATGGTGTCTGAGGACATGCTGAACTCCACCTACAAAGTGAGGACATGCTGAACTCCACCTACAAAGTGATGGTGTCTGAGGACATGCTGAACTCCACCTACAAAGTGAGGACATGCTGAACTCCACCTGCAAAGTGAGGACATGCTGAACTCCACCTGCAAAGTGATGGTGTCTGAGGACATGCTGAACTCCACCTACAAAGTGAGGACATGCTGAACTCCACCTGCAAAGTGAGGACATGCTGAACTCCACCTGCAAAGTGATGGTGTCTGAGGACATGCTGAACTCCACCTGCAAAGTGAGGACATGCTGAACTCCACCTGCAAAGTGATGGTGTCTGAGGACATGCTGAACTCCACCTACAAAGTGAGGACATGCTGAACTCCACCTGCAAAGTGAGGACATGCTGAACTCCACCTGCAAAGTGAGGACATGCTGAACTCCACCTGCAAAGTGATGGTGTCTGAGGACATGCTGAACTCCACCTACAAAGTGAGGACATGCTGAACTCCACCTGCAAAGTGAGGACATGCTGAACTCCACCTGCAAAGTGATGGTGTCTGAGGACATGCTGAACTCCACCTGCAAAGTGAGGACATGCTGAACTCCACCTGCAAAGTGATGGTGTCTGAGGACATGCTGAACTCCACCTGCAAAGTGAGGACATGCTGAACTCCACCTACAAAGTGATGGTGTCTGAGGACATGCTGAACTCCACCTGCAAAGTGAGGACATGCTGAACTCCACCTGCAAAGTGAGGACATGCTGAACTCCACCTGCAAAGTGATGGTGTCTGAGGACATGCTGAACTCCACCTACAAAGTGAGGACATGCTGAACTCCACCTGCAAAGTGAGGACATGCTGAACTCCACCTGCAAAGTGATGGTGTCTGAGGACATGCTGAACTCCACCTGCAAAGTGAGGACATGCTGAACTCCACCTACAAAGTGATGGTGTCTGAGGACATGCTGAACTCCACCTGCAAAGTGAGGACATGCTGAACTCCACCTGCAAAGTGAGGACATGCTGAACTCCACCTGCAAAGTGATGGTGTCTGAGGACATGCTGAACTCCACCTACAAAGTGAGGACATGCTGAACTCCACCTGCAAAGTGAGGACATGCTGAACTCCACCTGCAAAGTGATGGTGTCTGAGGACATGCTGAACTCCACCTGCAAAGTGAGGACATGCTGAACTCCACCTACAAAGTGATGGTGTCTGAGGACATGCTGAACTCCACCTGCAAAGTGAGGACATGCTGAACTCCACCTGCAAAGTGATGGTGTCTGAGGACATGCTGAACTCCACCTACAAAGCCCTGAAGCTTTGTTGTGTCTTGTTTTCATCTCTCGCTCCGTTTTTTATGGGCTCAGAGAAATACATGTTGAATCCAGAAAGACAATCTTACGACTGAAGATAAAACCATGACCCCAAACAGTAGCCACAGTGAAGTATGTCAGTGTCTCAACATGGGACAGACTGAGGGACAAATCGAGATGAATTGGAATGCTGGGGAGTAAACCGATAAGGGCTGAGGAGCTATTCAAAAGCAGAGTGCAGAGCATAGAAGCAATTCAAGGAGCACTTACCAGCAGCTCACGTGCCGTTAATGGAGGAGATGGAGCGATAGGTAGCAGGAAGGAAAACCTGGAAGTGGAGGTCAAAGGTCTTGTGAGTGAAGAGATGGTTCCCAAAAGAATTCTGTCTGAATTGCAGCAATAATTAAAAAGAAACCACAAAAACGTTGATGAGCTACTGACTCCAGTGTCTTTAATCTTATTGGGGGAGGGAGGCGGGGTCGTGCTAGAGCATCCACCAACCTGTGGATTTCCTTTTGAGATGCTTTGATGAAGAGTCCGTCGTTGGATTCACTCCTGCAGACACACTTGCATTATTGGGTGCTCCACATCACTAGTTCCACTCTGGGGGCTCCAGGGGGGGCTGCTCTTGTTGCCTGCACAGAGCAGCACAAACCCTCGAGTGTCATTCGCTGTTCACAGTAAAATCACGTTTACATGGCAAAATGAAGACGTTATAGTTCCAAGATGATGAAAGCCTTTGATGTGAATGATCCCCCTGATTGTAGTTCCAGCATGAGATTCACATTAATGGATTTGAGTCCGATGACTCAACAACGTTATAATGAATTAGCAAGAGTCTTGCCTTACAAAGACAAAGCAACTACTCTGTTGTGCAGTTGGTTTACTTGTCATTAGTATTTCAAAATTCAAAGAAGCATGATGATTATGTGTTTGTATGTTTTCTTTCTGCTTTTCTTATTAGCGAATCGTTAAATGTGATGCTTTCCTTTATTATGGAACAAACAGCTGTTTTATGGAACATGTTAAATAGAAGTAGCGTGTTATATTTGTTACTTTGAGAAAGAACGAGATGACTTCATAGTCTGAGATGAACAAACATTATCTTGGTTTTAAACGCCGGAACTCACAAACTTCAACCAACACAAATCAACAAGAAGAAGAAAGGGGACTGCCGAAATACACACATTATATACATATACACATTCAGCCTCCAAGAAAACCAACAGCAAGGAGGATTCTCTTACAAATGTCATGTTCTAGAGCTGGCCTCATTTGAAAATAGTAGAATTTCATTCATATACAAATAATGCTAGTATTTGAAAACTTCATATCCTGTTTATTTATAGAAATTATTCTATTATTCAGTCTTTTGTCATTTTGATCAATTATATCGCGATAAAAAGTTTACTGAAAGCAGTGGAGCACTCCTGGGTCACCGTCTGCCTGATTTGGACTCTGTTTACACCTCCAGAGTCCAGAGGAGGGCCAGACACATCGCCACAGACCCCGCCCACCCGGGCCACAGACCCCGCCCACCCGGGCCACAAACTGTTTGTCCCGCCCACAGACCCCACCCACCCGGGCCACAGACTGTTTGTCCCGCCCACAGACCCCACCCACCCGGGCCACAGACTGTTTGTCCCGCCCACAGACCCCACCCACCCGGGCCACAGACTGTTTGTCCCGCCCACAGACCCCGCCCACCCGGGCCACAGACCCCACCCACCCGGGCCACAGACTGTTTGTCCCGCCCACAGACCCCACCCACCCGGGCCACAGACTGTTTGTCCCGCCCACAGACCCCGCCCACCCGGGCCACAGACCCCACCCACCCGGGCCACAGACTGTTTGTCCCGCCCACAGACCCCGCCCACCCGGGCCACAGACCCCACCCACCCGGGCCACAGACTGTTTGTCCCGCTTCCATCAGGGAGGCGGTTCAGGACAATAAGAAGCAGCACAGCGAGGCTCAGGAACAGCTTCTTCCCCCGAGCTGTGAAAGCAGTCGTTCCCTTGTAGCGATCTGGGACTCGGAATGGACGCTCTGTGCCTGTCCCGCTGGAGACGCTCTGCGCCTGTCCCACTGGGGACGCTCTATGCCTGTCCCACTGGGGACGCTCTGTGCCTGTCCCACTGGGGATGCTCTGAGCCTGTCCCGCTGGGGATGCTCTGTGCCTGTCCCACTGGGGACGCTCTATGCCTGTCCCACTGGGGATGCTCTGTGCCTGTCCCGCTGGAGATGCTCTGCGCCTGTCCCACTGGGGACGCTCTATGCCTGTCCCACTGGGGACGCTCTGTGCCTGTCCCACTGGGGACGCTCTGAGCCTGTCCCGCTGGAGACGCTCTGTGCCTGTCCCACTGGGGACGCTCTGTGCCTGTCCCACTGGGGACGCTCTGTGCCTGTCCCACTGGGGACGCGCTATGCCTGTCCCACTGGGGACACTCTGTGCCTGTCCCACTGGGGACGCTCTATGCCTGTCCCACTGGAGATGCTCTGCGCCTGTCCCACTGGGGACGCTCTGTGCCTGTCCCACTGGGGACGCTCTGAGCCTGTCCGACTGGGGACGCTCTGCGCCTGTCCCACTGGGGACGCTCTGTGCCTGTCCCACTGGGGACGCTCTGTGCCTGTCCCACTGGAGACGCTCTGTGCCTGTCCCACTGGGGACGCTCTATGCCTGTCCCACTGGGGACGCTCTGTGCCTGTCCCACTGGGGACGCGCTATGCCTGTCCCACTGGGGACGCTCTATGCCTGTCCCACTGGGGATGCTCTGTGCCTGTCCCGCTGGAGACGCTCTGCGCCTGTCCCAATGGGGACGCTCTGTGCCTGTCCCACTGGGGACGCTCTGTGCCTGTCCCACTGGGGACGCTCTATGCCTGTCCCACTGGGGACGCTCTGTGCCTGTCCCACTGGGGATGCTCTGAGCCTGTCCCACTGGAGACGCTCTGCGCCTGTCCCACTGGGGACGCTCTGAGCCTGTCCCACTGGGGACGCTCTGTGCCTGTCCCACTGGGGATGCTCTGAGCCTGTCCCACTGGAGACGCTCTGCGCCTGTCCCACTGGGGACGCTCTGAGCCTGTCCCACTGGGGACGCTCTGAGCTTGTCCCACTGGGGACGCTCTGCGCCTGTCCCACTGGGGACGCTCTGAGCCTGTCCCACTGGGGACGCTCTGTGCCTGTCCCACTGGGGACGCTCTGAGCCTGTCCGACTGGGGACGCTCTGTGCCTGTCCCACTGGGGACGCTCTAGGCCTGTCCCACTGGGGACGCTCTGAGCCTGTCCCACTGGAGACGCTCTGAGCCTGTCCCGCTGGAGACGCTCTGAGCCTGTCCCGCTGGGGACGCTCTGCACTGGAGACGCTCTGAGCCTGTCCCACTGGGGACTCTCTGTGCCTGTCCCACTGGAGACGCTCTGTGCCTGTCCCACTGGGGACGCGCTATGCCTGTCCCACTGGGGACGCTCTATGCCTGTCCCACTGGGGATGCTCTGTGCCTGTCCCGCTGGAGACGCTCTGCGCCTGTCCCAATGGGGACGCTCTGCGCCTGTCCCACTGGGGACGCTCTGAGCCTGTCCCACTGGGGACGCTCTATGCCTGTCCCACTGGGGACGCTCTGAGCCTGTCCGACTGGGGACGCTCTGTGCCTGTCCCACTGGGGACGCTCTAGGCCTGTCCCACTGGGGACGCTCTGAGCCTGTCCCACTGGGGACTCTCTGTGCCTGTCCCACTGGAGACGCTCTGAGCCTGTCCCGCTGGAGACGCTCTGAGCCTGTCCCGCTGGGGACGCTCTGCACTGGAGACGCTCTGAGCCTGTCCCACTGGGGACTCTCTGTGCCTGTCCCACTGGAGACGCTCTGTGCCTGTCCCACTGGGGACGCGCTATGCCTGTCCCACTGGGGACGCTCTATGCCTGTCCCACTGGGGATGCTCTGTGCCTGTCCCACTGGGGACGCTCTGTGCCTGTCCCACTGGGGATGCTCTGAGCCTGTCCCGCTGGGGATGCTCTGTGCCTGTCCCACTGGGGACGCTCTATGCCTGTCCCACTGGGGATGCTCTGTGCCTGTCCCGCTGGAGACGCTCTGCGCCTGTCCCACTGGGGACGCTCTATGCCTGTCCCACTGGGGACGCTCTGTGCCTGTCCCACTGGGGACGCTCTGAGCCTGTCCCGCTGGAGACGCTCTGTGCCTGTCCCACTGGGGACGCTCTGTGCCTGTCCCACTGGGGACGCTCTGTGCCTGTCCCACTGGGGACGCGCTATGCCTGTCCCACTGGGGACACTCTGTGCCTGTCCCACTGGGGACGCTCTGTGCCTGTCCCACTGGGGACGCTCTGAGCCTGTCCGACTGGGGACGCTCTGCGCCTGTCCCACTGGGGACGCTCTGTGCCTGTCCCACTGGGGACGCTCTGTGCCTGTCCCACTGGAGACGCTCTGTGCCTGTCCCACTGGGGACGCTCTATGCCTGTCCCACTGGGGACGCTCTGTGCCTGTCCCACTGGGGACGCTCTATGCCTGTCCCACTGGGGATGCTCTGTGCCTGTCCCGCTGGAGACGCTCTGCGCCTGTCCCAATGGGGACGCTCTGTGCCTGTCCCACTGGGGACGCTCTGTGCCTGTCCCACTGGGGATGCTCTGAGCCTGTCCCACTGGAGACGCTCTGCGCCTGTCCCACTGGGGACGCTCTGAGCCTGTCCCACTGGGGACGCTCTGAGCCTGTCCCACTGGGGACGCTCTGCGCCTGTCCCACTGGGGATGCTCTGAGCCTGTCCCACTGGGGACGCTCTGTGCCTGTCCCACTGGGGACGCTCTGAGCCTGTCCGACTGGGGACGCTCTGTGCTTGTCCCACTGGGGACGCTCTAGGCCTGTCCCACTGGGGACGCTCTGAGCCTGTCCCACTGGGGACTCTCTGTGCCTGTCCCACTGGAGACGCTCTGAGCCTGTCCCGCTGGAGACGCTCTGAGCCTGTCCCGCTGGGGACGCTCTGCACTGGAGACGCTCTGAGCCTGTCCCACTGGGGACTCTCTGTGCCTGTCCCACTGGAGACGCTCTGAGCCTGTCCCGCTGGAGACGCTCTGAGCCTGTCCCGCTGGGGACGCTCTGCACTGGAGACGCTCTGTGCCTGTCCCACTGGGGATGCTCTGAGCCTGTCCCACTGGGGACGCTCTGTGCCTGTCCCACTGGGGACGCTCTGAGCCTGTCCCACTGGGGATGCTCTGAGCCTGTCCCACTGGGGACGCTCTGTGCCTGTCCCACTGGGGACGCTCTATGCCTGTCCCACTGGGGACGCTCTGCGCCTGTCCCACTGGAGACGCTCTGCGCCTGTCCCACTGGGAACGCTCTGAGCCTGTCCCACTGGGGACGCTCTGAGCCTGTCCCACTGGGGACGCTCTGCGCCTGTCCCACTGGGGACGCTCTGAGCCTGTCCCACTGGGGACGCTCTGAGCCTGTCCCGCTGGAGACGCTCTGAGCCTGTCCCACTGGGGACGCTCTATGCCTGTCCCACTGGGGACGCTCTGAGCCTGTCCCACTGGGGACGCTCTGAGCCTGTCCCGCTGGAGACGCTCTGAGCCTGGGCGCCCCCCGCGTGCAGAGGTGGGGGGCGGGTTTGACCAAAAAGGAAGACTTGTTTCAAGGCTTGCTGGACACTACTCGAAATGCATCACTGCATATTAGCAAGTGTCCCGGATGTAGCCACGGCAACGTGTCTATTTCTCACTCTGTCAGTGCTGCAAGAGCCCAAAGACATATATGATAAACATGATCAAATACTTTCTGCTGCAGTTTGAAAGACATATATGATAAACATGATCAAATACTTTCTGCTGCAGTTTGAAAGACATATATGATAAACATGATCAAATACTTTCTGCTGCAGTTTGAAAGACATATATGATAAACATGATCAAATACTTTCTGCTGCAGTTTGAAAGACATATATGATAAACATGATCAAATACTTTCTGCTGCAGTTTGAAAGACATATATGATAAACATGATCAAATACTTTCTGCTGCAGTTTGAAAGACATATATGATAAACATGATCAAATACTTTCTGCTGCAGTTTGAAAGACATATATGATAAACATGATCAAATACTTTCTGCTGCAGTTTGACTCACACACGAATTACATCCCAAAAACACGCATACATTTGTTGACGCTGGACTGCTACTGTGATTGCAGTGCTTTACCGAAAAGGATTCATTTGTACTGTAATACATGCTACTGTGTGACTGTACTTGTACTCTAACATTCTATCTAATAAATATATTCATCATCATCATCACACATCCCAGCAGTTTATTTTTTGAGAGGAAGAGCGAAAGATTGGGCCTGTAAAGTAACGGAGGTCCAACGGTTCCAGCAGCAAACGTTATGTCGACGGTCCAGCAGCATGTTCATGTTTTTAATCGCATAACCTTATAAAATATATATATTTCTAGAAGCACATGGACTTGTTAGGCTAAAACACATTTTCAGTGTGTAAATATATTTGGACAGCTTGAGGCTCCACCGACCTGCGAACCCTGAACGGAATGTTTTTAGGAGCTGCTGTGTACAGATGTTGCTCCTTTTGGTTTAAGATGAAGACACACTTTCATTTTCTGTTTTCCACATCTGGAGAGCTACCTTTGCAAACTTTGTATTGGAAATCACGAATAGCCCAAAAGAAGAATCAGCTGGACTTGTTCAAGTTTGATTGAAGATGTTTCACTGAGGAGCCCCCTGGAGTCATTAGCATCCATAAGGTGAAGGGCCGTTGCCCCCCCCCTTGTTGAGCTGCACCCTGCCTTGGCTGGGGAGGCTGAGGATTTTGGGGACAGAGGTCAATCCTGCATTGAGTGTTGCTGATAGATGCGTCTTCATCCTCCTCCTCCTCCTCCTCTGTTCAGGGATGGTTTCTCCAGTTTGACAAAAATGTCTTCTTTAACTCCTCTCAAACCGTCTGTCTTCATTGCTAAAACCTGGACATGACTGTCCTCAGGGGAGCGTCCTGCTGAGACTCTGCATGGGAACTGCTCTTGTTGTCTGCACAGACCAGCTAAAATTGTTAACATAGCAGGCTTCATAGTACGAACAAACGGAGTTTCTGAATCGAGTAGAAATAGAATACCTCAAATTAAGTTAAATCAAATACAGTGAAATTAAGAGCTTTAGGGTTAATGTTAGTGCAGTGAAAATGATTCATCAAAAAACAAAAGAATAAAGGAATAGAAAAAATATGAATATTATCAATGATTACTTTCAGCTTATTTCAGTTTATTACTGAACTCAAAACCTTTTTGAAAATAAAAACATAATGCACAGCTCTGTTCAAATATTCTATCCAGTGTGTGCAAACTATCTCATTTCAACAAACATTTTTTTCTGTGTGTGTTGATCATTGGGTAAATTAAGCAAAAGAAGAGATGCCATGAGAAGTGGCTGCTCTTCTAAGCATATTTGCAGATAAACAATTTCAGGAGAATTTTCAATTCAATTCAATTCAATTAATTTTTATTTCTAGCGCTCCAGATCAGAAGAGAAAGTTATCTCAAGACACTTTACAGGTGTAGCGGGGACAGACCTGCAGGGAAGGACAGAGCCACAACAAAGGCAAGGAAAACGTCCCTTTAACAGGCAGAAACCTTGAAGAGAACCTAAGACTCACTGTGGGCGGCCATCTTGACCGGTTGTTTTGAGAGCGAGAGAGAGAGAAAGAGAGAGTGTCTAAAACAAAGAGTGGGAGAGTGATAGAGAAACAGAGAGAACAGGAGCAGACGGAAACGAATGAATTTACAATATTTCCAATGATTCACAATTTGGTGGTGCATACTGTAAAGCAGTGGCCCCCACCCACCGGGCCGTGGCCCCCACCCACCGGGCCGTGGCCCCCAACCACCGGGCCGTGAGGCATTTGTTAACGGATTTTATCCAACGTAACATTCGCCTGTGAATTTTCTTGGTCACGTGACACGTTACCTAAAAAAACAGCCGTAAACTAGCGAAAATTAATAAAACAAACAAAAAACGTCTTTGGAGAGAAAGTCGAACTCAGGATGAAGAAGAAAAGAAAACTTATTTTAACAGAAAAAACAGGAGTCAGACTTAAAACACGGTTTATCTACAACAGCTGATTAGATTCGTTAACGAGATATTGAAGGGTTCAAACTGAGAGACCAAGAACCCGGATTAAAAAACAAGAACCTGGATTAAAAAACAAGAACCTGGATTAAAAACCAAGAACCTGGATTAAAAACCAAGAACCTGGATTAAAAAACAAGAACCTGGATTAAAAACCAAGAACCTGGATTAAAAAACAAGAACCTGGATTAAAAAACAAAGAACCTGGATTAAAAACAAAGAACCTGGATTAAAAACCAAGAACCTGGATTAAAAAACAAGAACCTGGATTAAAAACCAAGAACCCGGATTAAAAAACAAGAACCTGGATTAAAAACCAAGAACCTGGATTAAAAAACAAGAACCTGGATTAAAAACCAAGAACCTGGATTAAAAAACAAGAACCTGGATTAAAAAACAAAGAACCTGGATTAAAAACAAAGAACCTGGATTAAAAAACAAGAATGTGAATTTATGACACAAAAAAACGTGAACATGAAGGACAGAAGGAATTATTGAGAGCACAACTTATGGTGAGTAGATAGTAGAGTAATACAAGCGCATAATATAAAGTTTATTGTTAAGATTATAGTCCTCTTTTTTATCTTTTTTATATTTAATTACCCCCCCCCCTGCATGAAACGGGTCCGGCCGCTGCCGTAAGGGTTGGGCTCTTGTGCTTGCCTTTGATCATTTGTTTTCCTCGTGTTTTCTCATATTCATCCTGCTTTCCTCTCAGAATGGGGCGGGGCAGAGCATGACTGACACACCTGAGACACACCCCCCAATCTTCTGACCACTTAAACGCTGTTCAGAAGGTGATGCTTTTGTCTCTGTCTTTTGTCCCACGTATCTCCGTCCTGCTGCAAGGCTCAGTGTCTCTGCTTATTTTCAGGTTGTAATTTGTGTCCTATGTTGATTTGCTTTATTGTGACTCCAGCCTTTCTACCTTGGTTCCCTGTGATTTTTTGCTTTATTACTGAAGTCCAGCCCATCCTTCCTCAGTGTTTTCTATTCTTTATAAACTTTATAAACTTCACATCTTTTGAGTTCCAGAGTGGAGCTTTACAAATATGGTATAATGAGCTCTTGAAGGTAAGACGAGTTCATGATCACGCTGGTGAAGAAGGATTTCACAGCCAATCGTGCTCGAACAGGAACGTGTTCTCTGGAGCTGCTGCGTTCTGGATCAGCGGAACTATTTTAATAGAGTTGCTGGGGCAACCGGACAGTAATGAATTGCAGAAATCAATCCTGGAAGTTACAAAAGAACGGACAACTTTCATCTTTTCGGGTTAATATTTGTCTGATTTGTTAAATACGTCGAAGATAAAAGAATGCAGTCCTTAAAATATGCCTCATCTGGGAATGACAGGACAGGTCCTCCTACTGGACATTCGGCTTGTCCCCGTGAGGGGTCGCCACAGCAGCCAAACCCTCTCCACTTCACCCTGTCCTTTGCATCGTCCTCCCCAACACCAGCCACTCTCATGTCCTCCCTCACTACGTCCATGTCTCTTCTCCTGGGTCGTCCTCTAGCCCTGTCCTTTGCATCGTCCTCCCCAACACCAGCCACTCTCATGTCCTCCCTCACTACGTCCATGTCTCTTCTCCTGGGTCGTCCTCTAGTCCTGTCCTTTGCATCGTCCTCCCCAACACCAGCCACTCTCATGTCCTCCCTCACTACGTCCATGTCTCTTCTCCTGGGTCGTCCTCTAGTCCTGTCCTTTGCATCGTCCTCCCCAACACCAGCCACTCTCATGTCCTCCCTCACTACGTCCATGTCTCTTCTCCTGGGTCGTCCTCTAGTCCTGTCCTTTGCATCGTCCTCCCCAACACCAGCCACTCTCATGTCCTCCCTCACTACGTCCATGTCTCTTCTCCTGGGTCGTCCTCTAGTCCTGTTCCCTGGTGGTTCCATCCTCAGCATCCTTCTACCGATATAGTCCCCGTCTCTCCTCTGGACATGTCCAAACCATCAAAGTCTGGTCTCTCTGACCTTGTCTCCAAAACGTCTAACCTTCACTGTCCCTCTTGTTGTCTCATTTCTAATCCTGTCCAACCTGGTCACTCCCAAGGAGAACCTCAGCATCTTCATCTCCTCCACTTCTAGCTCCGCCTCCTGTCTTTTCCTCAGAGACACTGTCTCTAAGCCGTCCATCATGGCTGTCCTCACCACTGTCTCTGAGCCGTCCATCATGGCTGTCCTCACCACCGTCTCTAAGCCGTCCATCATGGCTGTCCTCACCACTGTCTCTAAGCCGTCCATCATGGCTGTCCTCACCACCGTCTCTAAGCCGTCCATCATGGCTGTCCTCACCACTGTCTCTGAGCCGTCATCATGGCTGTCCTCACCACTGTCTCTGAGCCGTCCATCATGGCTGTCCTCACCACTGTCTCTAAGCCGTCCATCATGGCTGTCCTCACCACTGTCTCTGAGCCGTCCATCATGGCTGTCCTCACCACTGTCTCTGAGCCGTCCATCATGGCTGTCCTCCCCACCGTCTCTGAGCCGTCCATCATGGCTGTCCTCACCACTGTCTCTGAGCCGTCCATCATGGCTGTCCTCACCACTGTCTCTGAGCCGTCCATCATGGCTGTCCTCACCACTGTCTCTGAGCCGTCCATCATGGCTGTCCTCCCCACCGTCTCTGAGCCGTCCATCATGGCTGTCCTCACCACCGTCTTTTCTAGAGCAGACCTCCACTTCTCTAGATCCTCCTCTACCTGCTCCCTGCTCTCACTGCAGATCACAGGGTCAAGTGGAAAACATTGATTTGCTGTGGCGACCCCTCACGGGACAAGTACAAAGTACAGTAGTTGTAGTAGTATTAACACCATCTCTGTGTAAAATACAAAATTGAATTCATAAGACACCCCCCCAGATTTGATTCATCTGTTTTCTGTTCCTCAAGTTACGAGCAGCCCCGCGATACGCTGGGGAAGCATCCCCGGATTCCACGGCGTGCACCTCGTCTGGGATCGGCTCCAGCAACCCCCGTGAGCCGGGAAGCAGAAAGAGTGGTAAGAAAATGGATGGATGGAAATTAGGAGCACATCCCGGCGCTTTCACACTCAAATAATTGTCATTGGCTAAAACCCACTTGAAACCCACTGCTGTTTTTATGCTGTTGTTGTGTTGCTTGTATCGCTTTATTTAAATTGCATCTCTGCAACATTTTCAGGGATAGTTGTCACCCTGTGTTCATGAAATCTGCTAAACAGTTGTGAATATTTCAAAGAAAATGTCCTTGAAACTTTCCTGATGCAGGAAGGATACGTAGGTGAAAGTACAAGAAAATAAAATGCAAGAAAATGTGCTGCATGTGCTGCCATGTGTGGTGTCCTTCAGAGATGAAAGCCTTGATTTCATGCCTTTGTAGGAGCAGACAATGCTTCATATTGCTTTTTTTTCTTTAATACACACACATGCACACTCTCTCACAGGTAGGCATGCACGCACACACACACTAATGAAGCTGTCGTGCTGCAGTGTTATTACAGTAGAATATTGGCCTTTTCTTCTTCCACAGAGATCAACCATCGATCTTCAGAGTCAACACAAGACCTCACGCTTCACAGGTGCAAACAGATGTAGGATGGGCATACAAATACAAGAAATAATCATTTTAGAAACAACCAATATCCTCTCCACACGCACACTCAGAGAAATGTACAAATTATATATATAGTCTTTCATTTAGAAAATCAAAAATGCAAATAATCTTGTCTCCTCTTGACTTTGTAGAAATTGTAGACATATATGGTCCAGATTTAGCCTCTGAAGAACTGAGCGGCGCTACCTGTTGGGGAAAGTGGTCCGTTTCTCTGTGTGATACCAAATGTTCTCCAGCATGTCGGCTTCCTCTGGTGAACGCAACAGTGATTCCACTGACTGCCCACTTTTCACCGCCCATCCAGCTCTATTTAAATCTCTCTTTTCGGCAGCTTCTGATGGGGGACTTTTGTACGCGGCATTTTCGCACTCCCACTTCACAATATCTTTCTTGTCTTCTAAGATGAGTAAAATTGTCATATGAACAAAACTGTCTCCTGTAAAGTGCCTTGAGATAACTTTCTGTTGTGATCTCGCGCTATATAAATAAAACAGAATTGAATTGAATTGAAATACCAAACCAGACCTTTTTATTGATGAAAGATGCTGTGCATGTTAAGGTGAGGTTTTGTGCTATCTTTAATTACTCCACCATTCTCTCCAAATGCCTGTAGAGTGTATGCATTGTGTGTGTGTGTGTGTGTGTGTGTGTGTAAAAGAAAGTGATGAATGCAAAAACACTCCCCCATTAAGGGATTAATAAAGGATTGGAGATTATGCCAGGTAAAATTGGGCAGGAAGTGCGGGATAGTATTATTATTATAGCAACACAACTTTAAACAGAGACTTGCAAAGTTCTGTTGGTGGTTTTTTAGTGCCTTATCCCCGTTTTAGAGAAAGAGAGAGAAAAAAGCTGACAATTAAAAGGGTTATCTCGGCCAAGCCTGAAAAAGAAATTCCTGTATCTGTACCTTAACCTGGAAACCACAATCGTTTTACAACATCTTTCCCAAAATGCACCCACTGTCGTCTCGTCTCGTCGTCTTCTGCGTATGCGGGTCTGGGGGTGGGGCGGTAGTTATCACAGCTGCCCAACAAACTTATGAACAGAACTGTTAACAAAGGGCAGCCCTGCTGGAATCCAACCCTCACTTGAATCAAATTGGACTTACTGTCGGGCCACGCGAGCCAGACTCGCACTGCTTCGGTACCGGGACTGAATGGCCACTAACAAGCGCCCCATCCACCCAGTACTCCAGAAGTACCCCCCACAGATGCCTCTGGGAACCCGGTCATAAGCCTACTCCAAGTCCACAAAACACATGCGGACTGGATGGGAAAACTCCCAGACCCCCTCCCAAGCATCATAGAAAGGGTAAAAAGCTGGTCCACAATTCCACAAAACCACATTAGGTGCGTTTACATGGACACATTTAACCCGGTTAAAATCCTGATCGGAATAAAAATGCTTCATGGACACACCTTAACCGGAATAGTCTAACCCGATCCAGCCTGATCCGGTCACAATCCTATCCCGATGGAGAGGGGTGCTTTATACCGATTTGTGACCCGGTCAGGGCGCATGAAAACACTTATTCCGATGTTTCGGTACAAGCCGTCCTCACTGCGCATGTCTGTGACGTCAGCTACACGCGCTGCTGCTGTTGCCGGAAGCTAGTTGAAGCAGAGCGAGCGAAAAACATGGCGAGCGTGAGATCCAATTGGTCAGTTTCTGCAACAAACGCCTCCTAAAAGACCTTAAAATAGTTGAAAGACTTGACGGTAGGAAGGCTAGAAACTCCGAGTTGTACAAACAAGTCCATGACCGGCTGATGGAAGAAGGAATCGAGCGAAACATCAAGCAGATAAAAAACCGCTGGAAAGTTTTGAAGAGCGGATATTATAAGGCTAAAAATCACAATTCCAGAAGTGGTTTTGATTGTTCTAAATGTCAATTTTATGGACGTAATGCATGAATTGATGGGAGACAGACCATTGTCCAACGTGCATGCTTATGGTGTGGACGTGGGGTTCGCAGAAGAGGAGGGAGAAGGTAGCGTCAACACACCTACGTCTGATGGTGCTACTGAAGATGGCATTTTTGGTAAGTGTGCACACACGTAATATTCAAAAAACTCGTGTTTTCTGTGAAAAGAAAAATATAAATACTAGACTCTTTCTTTTCTTTTCACTCAGATGATTCCTGCAGCGAGGGAGCAGAAATCACAGAGCAGTCCTTCACCGACAGCGGGGACAGCTCTCGTCCATCTTCAGAGACAACGAGGAGAGTGAGTTAGATCTTAGAAGAGAAAAGAAAGTGTAATCGTTCTCTTGATGAATTGTTATGACCATCTTGGCAGTAGATAGCATTGTCCATTTGCTAACACATTGGTAAGAAACACAAATAGTGGAAACATGATGATGTAATTGTTCCCTATTAATCATGATTTTATTTCGTAGGAAAGAAGCCCAGCTCATCAGGATACGCCAAAGCTATTAGCTCATGGGCGACTGGACATCAAGATTTTTTGGAAAAGATGCAAGAGACACAAAATAGGTGGAGTGAAAAACAGGAGGAAATACGTATGCAGAGGGAAGAGCGTCTCCTTACAAAACTCTTTGCAGAGAGCTCCCGCTCTCACGAGCGTCTCGTTGCTCAGCTCTTGGATGGTCTACGGGTAAACAGTCAGCCTCCCCCACCACCACCCCCGGGGCCTTCATACTCCCCTCAGCATCCTGACAGCAACCACCGTGGGTCTGCTGACTTCCCCCAACGCAGACCAAACTACAGTGACAATTACTGCGCTGACTATAGCCTGCAAGATCTGAGCTAAATGTTATGTTAAATAAAGTCAATCGTTATTTTTTCATGTGGTAAAATGTACAAACCTTTGACTATTTATTACATAATTAACACTACTTTATTTGTAGAAAGTGCAGACAAGAACAGGGATGGAAGATGTACGTTTTATTAAAAATTACAAATGCATCAATTCTCAGTCTAAAGTAAAATTATTTCACATATGTTGAAACTTATCTTCAATCCTGGACTGAAGTACAACTAAACAAGGAGCAAACCAGGGCTCGAGTTGGAAACTACATGGATTAAAGCAGCTCTGGGAAAAAAGGACACTGAGGAAATAAATGTCGTTAAATTACTGCCAAATTGTTTAAATTGTTCCACCTCTGCCAAAGCACACACGTAACGTCTGTGCCCTGTTCGGAGTGGGAATGATGAGGCCAAATAAGATGTTAATGCCTCTCTCATGCTACTCCCACCACAAGTCGTCTGATCATTCACTGGCTGGTTGGGCTGAGGAAAATCAATAGTTCGATCACGAGCCTCTTCTAACCAGCTGCTGTTGGCAGAATCTTGTTCTCTCTGGCAGAAGTTGTGGAGTGAACAGCAGGTGGCGATCATGTCAGGAGCAAAAGTAAAATGGAAATCACTCCTGTTATGAAGAACCCTCCACCTTGACTTTAGCAACCCAAAGGTCATCTCCACTCCCCCCCTGACTGAGCTGAGGTAGGTGTTAAAGGACTCCTGCTCCGGAGCCGGCTGTGGTGAATGTGTGTATCCCTTTATTAGCCAGTCAAGAAGAGGGTCGGCCGGGTCTCCAACAATTAGCAGTGATGTCTCGGCCTTCAATGTTCTCCACGCTCTGTTGCAGAAAAGGAGAATTTAAACAGTTATTAGTTTAATCTGTAGCTTGCAAACACTTTGCCACCAGCTATTTAGAGTAGAAAGCCTTTATTGTCATTGCATAGTGGCTACACAATGAGAATTGTTTGTTTAAATGCAAGCAGTTACGAGCAACTTTTACGTATTCTTCTTACAACATATTACTAACCTTTGGCAACAGATGAGCCCTTTGGGAGAGGTCTGAATGGCGTAGGACTTTTGCGTCGTGTGCACTGCCAGGCATTTTACAGCTGATACTTCAAAAACTGTGGATCGGAGGGATAAGTGAAATTAAGTGTAAATCGGCGTAGTTTAATTTGCACGTAAATTAGTGTTAACAAAGTAATATTTGTACATTATGAACAAAAAGTCAATGCTTACCAGAATTTGTCGTCCACAACAGCCTGTAGTATGTAGGATGGCCACCCTTTACGATTCACAAAGTCCTTATAGCCATCTGGGAGGTTGGATGGGAATGTGTGTTCCATCGATGAGCCCCATAATCTGAGGGATATGATGGGATGCTTCGAAACGTCTCGCAATCTCTGCTGCCTCTCCATTCGTTGGTACACGGATGAGTTGTTTGATTGGCCGCCCTTAACATGCTTTACAAAACATATAAACAAACTTTTTGACACTGCTCTTGCTAATACCAAATTGGTTCGCCACCACTCTGTACTCCGCACAGCTACCAAGTTTATAGAGCACAACTGCGACGCGCATGATGAGGGGAATCGGAGCTCTTACGGTGACTGCTTCTGGGGTCATAGGTCATTTCACTCTCCATTAACGAGCAAAGCTTCATGAATGATCGCCGGTTCATTCGAAAATTTTGCCTCCACTCTTGATCGGTAAACTCCAAAAGAACAACCCTCTCCCAGCAGTCTTTGCTCCTTATCTTCATCCAGTGAGTCTTTGTTTGTGGTGGCGGAGGGGGGACCGAATGTACCAGTACAAATTCGTCCTTCTGACGTCTCCTTCGGTTCAGCAGCATACGCAGAATAATGAACTGCTGGATTTGTCGCTTTAACATCGACACTATCAAAAATAAAAGTGCGGTCTGGAGGTCACCGCGAAACTCCACTTTGAAAGAGCGACGATGTGTTTACAACGGAAGTCGCTCCGGCTTCTTCTTCTACCATTTCCGGTGCTTTTGGTCAAACTGCGCATGTCAGAATATTCTGTTCCGATCAAAAGTGTGATGCATGAACACGCAAATCCTAATCGGATCGGATCTTTAGGGTCCGTGAACACGCAAATCCTAATCGGATCGGATTTTTAGGGTCCATGAACACGGCGCATCGGATCACAGTTTTACTCTGAACTCTGATCGGAATAAAGAAATGTTGTCCATGTAAAAGCACCTATTGCTCCTCTTCAATCTGAGGTTTAATTTTTGACCGTATACTTGTCTCCAGTTCCCTGGCATAGACTTTACCAGGGAGTCTGTGAAGTGTAACCCCCCCTGTAGTTGAATCAGACCCTCTGGTCCCCCTTCTCAAAGATAGGGACCACCACCCTGGTTTGCCACTCCAAGGGCACTGTTCCCGATGTCCACGCAATGTTTAAGAGGCATGTCAACCAGAGAAGCCCAACAACAACATGGGTACCCCAGATCCCTGGGATATCCAAGGTGGATCTGTCCAATCTCTGGATTCCTGTCACAGAGATGGACAACCCGTATCCTGATCTCTCAGCACCGTTTCCTCTCTGGAACAAGTGCTTGTGGGACTGAGGAGCTCCTCAAACTATTCCATCCACCATCCAAATATATCCTCAGTTGACATCAGCAGCTTCCTGTCCACACTGATCTTTATTGGTCTATTTGATAGGGACAGATACAAAAAACACCATGGTGCTGATAGCAGAGGCCCATTTGCAGTCAAAGATGCGAGTCAAATATCACCCATACAGATTCTTCCGCCAGGCATTCCTTGATCGGACTTGATTCCAGCTCCGTATGATGATACGACTACAAAATCGATCATCGACCGGCGGGTGGTTTAGAGGGCCGTCCTATGATCGAGAGGTTGGCGGTTCAATTTCCGGCTCGGGCACATGTGTACACTGTCGTTGTGTCCTTAGACAAGACACTTCATGTCACGGCCTAAGGCAGGTAAGAACCCAAATGCGAGGCAGCCGAGCGGAGATACAAAAACAGCCTTTTATTGGCGGGTAGGACAGGCAGGCAGACAGATCACAAAAGGGGCAGTAACAGGGAAGGTCCAAGAGACGTGCAGGGGTCACAAACCGGAGAATCCAGGCAGGCAGATCACAAGGGACAGGCAAAGAGGCAGAATCTGGGAAACAAGCAGGGTCGGGACACGGGAGGTCTGGTTGAAGGGCTGGAGAGCAGGAAACATCACTGACAATCTGTGTGGTGTGGTGACTGAGGTGAGCATATATAGAGTCCGGGCTGATTGCTGACGGGTTGCAGGTGCTGACAGGAACACAGGTGATTGCAGGAGGACTGTGAGGTGAAGACCGGGAGAGTTAGTGACAGAATGACACCGGGCCGCCTCGAGGCGTGACACTTTACCCACATTGCCTGTGTGAATGAGTGAGCGAGTGAATGTCGGTGGGGTCAGGAGGACTGATGGCTCGGATTGGCAGCCTCGCTCCTGTCATCCTACCGAGTATGGAGTGAATGAATAATGTAATAAAATGTAATAAAATGTAAAGCGTCTTTGCGTATCTAGAAAAGCGCGATATAAAATCAATGCATTATTATGTTTGAACACGGTGTTAGTTATGGCCAAAGTCCAATAACTGAAGACCACTCGCCTGTTATTTGTTCGGCTGTGATTTTTTGCTGGTATTTTGGACGCCAGCCAGTTCTGTGCCGATTTGTATTTGTTTGCACTTATCATGAGAGTGTAGACTTATTTTGTCTTATCTCTGCCTGAGTCTCCGCATTTTGGGGTTCCACTTGCTAGACTATGTCCTGACACTGTCATCCATGAATTCTGGATAAGTAACACATAATCTCTTTTATATTTCATATGCAGCTCAATGACCTTCACAATTGAATTCCAGGAAATTTCATCAAGATCCTTCCAACCTTTGGAAATATCTTGCAAACAGACAGCAAAAAAACGAACAAACAAACAGACAAGCATCCTCGGCGCAGGTAATTTAGGGAAACAGAAACATGATTTTGGTGATGAACAGAGGTGAGAAAACGTTATAAATTATTTAAACAAGGATAAGTGATTAGAAGCAAGGTTTTGGGGTGTAAGCAAAAGTAATATTTTCAAAAGAAGAGAGGTAGAATGGCACATCCTTAACAGCCTTAGTGAAAGCTGTGATGTCTGCGTGCCCTTCTGGCTTCTTGAGATTGAGTTGGCTGTCCAAAGGTCAACCCCATGAAAGGGCCATGTTCTGGGGTTCAGTGCTAAAATCAAAACTCGTGTAATGACAGGTCTTCTTTAAGGAAGCATTGCACGGTAAATGAAAGAAAGAAAAGGGAAATAGAAACAGGAACATTTCATTTTATTTATTTATTTTGCATGTGTGAACAAAAGTAAGAGGAAATGTTCCAAAGGTGAGCAGGAGGACAGCCAGGAAGAAGAGAACGAGAGAGAAGTGATGACAGGTTATTTTTCACCTTTCCTCTCCTGACTGCTGATGTTATTTTCCATTCTCCTCGGACACACAGCAGATCCAATCTAAGTCTTCTCTGGACGGCCCTTCTGAAGCCTCGTAACCAAATGAAAACCTTTATTACATACACCTTACACAGAACACAATGCGCACGAACGAACGCATGCACGCAGACACACACATATGTCTGAATCTACATTCACATGGAAACAATAAATATCGGTCACATTGTTTCACACCTGTATATTTAATATGCAATATTATATATATATAAATCTGAAAGAACCCAAACAACCACCGACGCAAATGTATTCGTATTTCTTGTTCTACGCACACGTCCTGAATCAGCATATATTTAGTGAACTTTTGTTAACAGTGAAGTCATGAGATGAAGGTTTAATTCTTTGAGTGTTGGTATAAAGAGCTTTATTATTGTTCACAATGCTGAGTGGGTACACTGGAGACACACACACTAGATCAACACAAACACACATGCAAGCACAATGCTGGAGAGCCATGTGTGTCCGGTCATAAAAATCTAAACCACAGAACATCTCTTCTGTGAGTACTGCCTCTTCCTCCCTTCCTCCCTTCCTCCCTTTCCACCCAGGCTGTGTTCCTTTGCTTCTTCCCTCTATAAACTCCCACATATCTTTGGAGTTTCACACACAGGAGGAGGTTTACAAAGAGATTGCGAGATTAAGAGATCTATTTATACAATGCAAAGTGCAAGGTCTCAACTCCATGGTGCAAACTCATTTTTGGAATTATGTTCACTGAACTCTATTTTGCTTGATCAATCAATCATCTGGGCACAAAATAAGGTGCCAGATAAAATGGTTTGTATTTAGTCTATTACCCATTACTGCCACCAAAAATAAGTTATAACCATTGTCGGTCTGTCTGTCTTTTTGACTACTTCGGAGTATACTCAACTAGTTAATACTAAATACTTTTTATTGATTTGGAGGACAAATCAGAGGGCAATTTATTTTACACTTTCTACAACTGTAGTCTACTGCTGGTCGCCGCGTGCCAAGCCCACTGGGAGCATTTTTGGGTTAGGTTAGGTGTCTTGCCCAAGGACACTTCAACATACAGACAGCCGGCAGTGGGATTCGAACAGTCAACGTAGCACTAACTGGACGAACAGCTCTAGAGCTGTAGCCGCACTCATGAAATCTGAGGTGGATTAAGCTGCACATGTAGATACATGGTGGTTCACTTTTTCACTTTCTTCAACATTGCAAGGTAGGGCCTTTTCTTAAAAACAAAAAAAAGTAAATATTAAAGCCGTTGTAGGCCCTCGCCGGCCGACAGGCCGTTGAGCTGACCCGCCGACGCACGCCGCTTTTGTCCTGAGTGCTTCGCAAGTGTTTAGATTTGAGCTGCATTAGTAGCTCACAGTTTAGTCAAATCGTTATTTGGATTATATGGCCATCTGCCATCAGGAGTTTTTAAGTTTCAATCCAATATGGCCGCCTTCCTGTGTGTCTGGGGGCGTGGCCATAAAAAAAAAAGTTTGCCCTGACATGACGCATGTCTGTAACGAATTTCGTGGCTGTCCGACAAAGTTGGCGTCGGACCCCTCCCCATAGTTGTCATCGCCATGGCAACAGCGTAAAAAATGCAGCCTGGGTGTCATTGCCTTTTCAACCGGCATGTGTGTGAGAATGTATGTGGCAAATTTGGGACGTTTCCATGCTAATATGTCATTTTCATAAGATTGGTGATTGTTTTGTGTCGCACTCATTTGATTAACATGGGGAATGCCGGCCATTGCCACGGCAACACCGTAAAAACAACAACATGGTTACGATTGTGTTCAGGGGGTGAAATTGCCGTTTAAACAGCAGAACAAAGAAAGAAAGAAGAAAAAGAATTTTAGCAAAAACAATATAACTTTTTTTCTGAGTACACGATTATTACACAACACATTTTTGGAATGGTCTCGACGAGGGCTACGCGTCTGTGCGTGTGTGTTGTTTAGTGTCGGTGTGTGTGTGCGTGAGTGTGTTGGTCGTCCTCAACAGCACGGCAAAGTTGGATGCCGAGGGTTGACGAGCTGCGCTCGTCGACTTGTCGTCTTCTGCGTTGCAAAAGCAATAGCCCCGCCCCTTACGCCTAGGATAGGCGCTCGGGCCTAATTAATCGGTATCTGGATTGTATTGGAGGGGCCAATATGTATGGGGTCACAGTTTGGTAATAGAGAGGGGTCACGTTGACAGGGGCGTTACCTTTTTTCAGCTGCAATACATCCTTGGTTAGCCACTGGGACTAGCTAGCGTACAGATGCTTCCGTTATTTCACCAACAGTTAAACCCAGAAACATTTCTACAGTAGTGCCCCTTGTAATTACCCGAGTCCATTTTCAGTCTTTAGTCTGAACTGTAGCATCTCTTCTGACTGCTTATGAAGCTCCTCTTATCCTCATTGTTCCCTATTTATAGCATATTCACCAAAGCAGTATTGTGACAGAGCATCAAGTCTCAAAGTCTGGACCAAGCAGGTAAGACACAAGAGCCTAAGAATGTGTGAAAGTTCAAAGAAAGAAGCGTTTACACCATTAACATTAGAGGCCATCTCTTCATGGAAAGGCCACAAGGGGAATGAACCTCTCGTCAAAACTGAAGACAAAGATGCTGAGAAAGAGGTAAAGACAGACAGACAGACAGACAGACAGGAGTGATGACAACTAATCAAATAGGTGCAAGAGAGAAGAGCCAAGGTCAACGTGTCTCTTATTACACCCCCACTACTACCAAGTTAGATCAGTCTATGATCGTGACACAGAGAAGCGTCTCACCCAGGGAACGGTGTGAAATTGAGTTTTTGTATGCACTAGGGGCAAAAGTGTGAATGTGAGTCAAAGGAAAAGGTCAGAATCATACATTGCTGCAAATAAGATCCAGCGTCGCCGTTTTGCTATCCGGTCTGCACACTTTAATTCTTCACATCATTCATAGATGTATAAGAATGTATTCATTCATCTTCTTGAATATCAAGATCATGTTATCTTCAGCCGCTTATCCGAATCCAGGTCATAGGTTATGCTGCAGCCTATGCCAGCTGACTATGGCCGAGAGGTGGGGTACACCCTGGACAAGTCGCCACCTCATCACAGGGCCATACAGAAAGACAGACACCCACTCACGTTCAGACTCACACCTAAGGACAATTTTGAGTGAAAAATATCTGATAGATCAAAAATCACATAACAAAGGTTGATTGTTTCAGGAAGCGAGACAACATAAAGTCATTCCCTCATCCGGACTAACACGACTCTACTGGATATAGGTCTATGACCCTGTAAAGGACAGTGAGTAAACAAACCCAAAAAATAAGGAAGATAATTCCTGGGTCCGAGTGGAAGTAAAAACAATCCAGTGTCACATTAGAGAGCGCACAGAAAAACAAGGTTCAGCCAATGAAACATTGCTACAGCAGCTGTGCTGGCTAGGCAGCCATTGAACTCGATGTGGCCTCCATAAAGAGGTTCCCCAAATCCCCCAAACACCAGAGATTCCTAAAGCTATCACCTCCTGGTGTCGAGTGGAAATCAAGAACTGCTTTCAACTGAGGCAGTAAAGAGGGACAGAAGGATCTGTACAGGCTGGACAGACAGAGGACAGAGACGGGAAGGATGTCCAGCATGTTAGAGTGATGAAGAGTAGATACAGGAAGGATGTTCAGCATGTTAGAGTGATGAAGAGTAGAGACAGGAAGGATGTTCAGCATGTTAGTGATGAAGAGTAGAGACAGGAAGGATGTTCAGCATGTTAGAGTGATGAAGAGTAGATACAGGAAGGATGTTCAGCATGTTAGAGTGATGAAGAGTAGAGACAGGAAGGATGTTCAGCATGTTAGTGATGAAGAGTAGAGACAGGAAGGATGTCCAGCATGAGAGTGATGAAGAGTAGAGACAGGAAGGATGTCCAGCATGAGAGTGATGAAGAGTAGAGACAGGAAGGATGTTCAGCATGTTAGAGTGATGAAGAGTAGAGACAGGAAGGATGTTCAGCATGTTAGTGATGAAGAGTAGAGACAGGAAGGATGTTCAGCATGTTAGAGTGATGAAGAGTAGAGACAGGAAGGATGTTCAGCATGTTAGAGTGATGAAGAGTAGAGACAGGAAGGATGTTCAGCATGTTAGAGTGATGAAGAGTAGAGACAGGAAGCATGTTCAGCATGTTAGAGTGATGAAGAGTAGAGACAGGAAGGATGTTCAGCATGTTAGAGTGATGAAGAGTAGAGACAGGAAGCATGTTCAGCATGTTAGAGTGATGAAGAGTAGAGACAGGAAGGATGTTCAGCATGTTAGAGTGATGAAGAGGAGAGACAGGAAGGATGTCCAGCATGTTAGAGTGATGAAGAGTAGAGACAGGAAGGATGTTCAGCATGTTAGTGATGAAGAGGAGAGACAGGAAGGATGTTCAGCATGTTAGAGTGATGAAGAGTAGAGACAGGAAGGATGTCCAGCATGTTAGTGATGAAGAGTAGAGACAGGAAGGATGTTCAGCATGTTAGAGTGATGAAGAGTAGAGACAGGAAGGATGTTCAGCATGTTAGTGATGAAGAGTAGAGACAGGAAGGATGTTCAGCATGTTAGAGTGATGAAGAGTAGAGACAGGAAGGATGTTCAGCATGTTAGTGATGAAGAGTAGAGACAGGAAGGATGTTCAGCATGTTAGAGTGATGAAGAGTAGAGACAGGAAGGATGTCCAGCATGTTAGAGTGATGAAGAGTAGAGACAGGAAGGATGTTCAGCAGGTTAGAGTGATGAAGAGTAGAGACAGGAAGGATGTTCAGCATGTTAGAGTGATGAAGAGTAGAGACAGGAAGGATGTTCAGCATGTTAGAGTGATGAAGAGTAGAGACAGGAAGGATGTTCAGCATGTTAGAGTGATGAAGAGTAGAGACAGGAAGGATGTTCAGCATGTTAGTGATGAAGAGTAGAGACAGGAAGGATGTTCAGCATGTTAGAGTGATGAAGAGTAGAGACAGGAAGGATGTTCAGCATGTTAGAGTGATGAAGAGTAGAGACAGGAAGGATGTTCAGCATGTTAGAGTGATGAAGAGTAGAGACAGGAAGGATGTTCAGCATGTTAGAGTGATGAAGAGTAGAGACAGGAAGGATGTTCAGCATGTTAGTGATGAAGAGTAGAGATGAAGGTGTTGTCAGAGGCCAGTAGTTGTTTTTAATTATAGTTTAGTTTTAGTTAGTTTTGAATTTGTTTTCTCTAATTCAGTTAGTTTAGTTTTTAGAGTGGATTTGTTAGTTTTTATTAGTTTTAGTTTTGTTTTTATTAGTTTAATTTCGTTTTTATTAGTTTTAGTTTTTCATACTTTGGGTTATTTGTCAGATGCAGGATTAAAAAATAATAAAATAATACAACTCAACAAAAGATAACATAAAATAATTCATTCAGTAATTTTAAAGAACCAACCGTAACAGTCCGCAGCATAGCTGCTAACGTGCTACAATCTCGGACTTAATACTTCATTTGCCGCTGATGATTTGCTCTCAGCGTGGACGAGCTTTCTGGCTCTTGATATCAGCGAGTCAGTATTTGGGTACTTCAGGCAGCGTTCAGGGTGAGCTGGAGGGTGAGAGCCAGACATGGATCCTCTGGAACTTGTTGGTTTCTCCATCTGAGCAAAAAGAACAAACAAATGTAAAACACACAAAGAATAGTACAGTTTAATAATTATTGATGAATTAGGACTTTGTAATAACTCTTGTTTTTACAGCAGGGATAATAACGTTACTTGTTTCATGATGTTTAATTTCTTACACTGTTAGCACCCTAAATTAGTTTCCCCAGGATAACCCATTTAATATTGTATATTTATAATGAAGCCCAATATTAGATCTGAAATCATGACATGACAATAACGATGATGTCAGTGTGACAATTATACATTTCAGGTTTTAGCGGATGGAGGCTCTAACATTTGTGATTGGCATTTTAGGTTCTGGATCAGAACGAGTAAATGGTAAATAGACTGCACTTATAAACACGTTTTCCACCTTTGCGGTGCTCAAAGCGCTTTACATGAGGCCTCACATTCACCCATTCACACACACATTCACACTCCAGTGGGAGACTGCTGCCATGCAAGGTGCTGCCAGAACTGGGAGCAATTTGGGATTCAGTGTCTTGCCCAAGGACACTTTGACATGTGGACAGTCAGAGCTGGGATCCGAACCACCGACTTTCTGATCACTGGACAAAGGGCAGCTGAGCCACAGCTGCCCTTTGTCCAGATGCTCGCAGCTAGCTTTCTTGTGCGAGCTTTTCAAATGGCCAGTAAAAGAGAGCAAATCATGTTTTTCCTCTCCTTTTGGGAATTGATGGGGTTTTAATATCAATTCAAGTTTACAACACTAATTATTGTTACATTTTATATCAGCATAAAAGGTCAACAAGACGAATGTATTTGGGACTAGAACCACTCACCAAGGTGTTCAGTGTCCTCATCGTCATCGTATGTGTCTGATCCGATCCACGGTTCATCCAGACCATCTCCAGGGCCTCCTGGCTGAGGGGGGCTCCATCAGGGGGCTCCATCAGGGGGCTTCATCAGGGGGCTCCATCAGGGGGCTCCATCAGGGGGCTTGGCCTCTATCTCTAAGCAGCACCATTATCTGTCACAATGAGCAGCACCTCGTCTTCTTCTAATGTCTCATTGATGCAGGGAGCCATGCCCCCCCCCCCAGTGTGGGGGCTCCAGTCGGTGCAGGTTAAGCAGAGCCTCCAGGTGGATGATACAAACATGGAGGATGCTGTTCATCCCTCTTGCTCCAACCATCCACACAGAGGCTCATCAGGTGATGATGATGAATATATTTATTAGATAGAATGTTAGGGTACAAGTACAGGCAAACAGTAGTATGTATTACAGTACAAGTACAGGCAAACAGTAGTATGTATTACAGTACAAGTACAGTCAAACATCCTGTCTAAGAGGAGCATTTCTAAAAAGCCCTTGCGGTCTGAACGAGGACTCCAGCAAGCGTCCGGAGAGCACTTTTGTTGACAAAAGTCAAAATTTTGCCCAAAAATCTTGTTCTTTGATTGACTTTTTTGATCACCTTAGTTTCCATACTATCACCAGACAGGTATTTGTCAAGAACACAGCCCAAATAGGTAATCTCTTCTTTGCTGGAGATTACTGTATTATCGACTGTGACCTTGAAATCATCAACATTTATCTCACGTAGAGAGTGTCTTGACCCAAAAAGAATAGAATATCGGTAGAAGGATGCTGAGGATGGAACTACCAGGGAACAGGGCTAGAGGACGACCCAGGAGAAGAGACATGGATGTAGTGAGGGAGGACATGAGTGTCTGGTGTTGGGGAGGACGATGCAAAGGACAGGACTAGAGGACGACCCAGGAGAAGAGACATGGAAGTAGTGAGGGAGGACATGAGAGTGGCTGGTGTTGGGGAGGACGATGCAAAGGACAGGGTTAGAGGACGACCCAGGACAAGAGACATGGACGTAGTGAGGGAGGACATGAGTGTCTGGTGTTGGGGAGGACGATGCAAAGGACAGGACTAGAGGACGACCCAGGAGAAGAGACATGGAAGTAGTGAGGGAGGACATGAGAGTGGCTGGTGTTGGGGAGGACGATGCAAAGGACAGGGTTAGAGGACGACCCAGGACAAGAGACATGGACGTAGTGAGGGAGGACATGAGTGTCTGGTGTTGGGGAGGACGATGCAAAGGACAGGACTAGAGGACGACCCAGGAGAAGAGACATGGAAGTAGTGAGGGAGGACATGAGAGTGGCTGGTGTTGGGGAGGACGATGCAAAGGACAGGACTAGAGGACGACCCAGGAGAAGAGACATGGAAGTAGTGAGGGAGGACATGAGAGTGGCTGGTGTTGGGGAGGACGATGCAAAGGACAGGGTTAGAGGACGACCCAGGACAAGAGACATGGACGTAGTGAGGGAGGACATGAGTGTCTGGTGTTGGGGAGGACGATGCAAAGGACAGGGCTAGAGGACGACCCAGGAGAAGATACATGGACGTAGTGAGGGAGGACATGAGAGTGGCTGGTGTTGGGGAGGACGATGCAAAGGACAGGACTAGAGGACGACCCAGGAGAAGACACATGGACGTAGTGAGGGAGGACATGAGAGTGGCTGGTGTTGGGGAGGACGATGCAAAGGACAGGGTGAAGTGGAGAAGGCTGATTCGCTGTGGGGAACCCTCATGGGACAAGAAGAGTGTAGAGTGTTTTACAGTATGCCATTTTATGATTTTGTTTTGTATCATACAAAATATTTGAATTGCCTCATTGGATAAACTTGTATTATGTCTGTACTTGCCTTACCGTCTTCGTCTTCACCAGGCCAGTCAGATTTTGTGAGTCAGGCTAGAAGTCTCTGAAAAAGTAACCACTCAAAGTACACTTTGAGTGGTTTCACTTTGTCGTTGATAGTAAATGCATGTCATGTAATATTGATAACAGATCTCCCATAGAGCCTGTTCCTTGTGTCTGCTGAGTGCTCTCCATGACAAAAAGGAGAACAGAGTACAGATGACAAAGGCAGTTTCCAAAAATCTATCATCCCTGTCCATAAACACAACAACAGCAAGATACCACAAATCAAGTACTTTATCTTGCTGTCGCACCATCATTTCTAACTATCAATTTCAAATGAATGTTTAATTACTGTGAAAGGAACATTAATGCATATGGCATTTCTCCTTTCTTTTGCCCTCAACTGTTATTTTTCAGAATCAGAATCAGAATCAGAAGTGGTTTATTGCCATTGTCAGTAAGTGTTCACTGACTAGGAACGTTTCTCGGTGAAGTCGTGCTACATCTAACAGTAATGACAAAATACAAAATATAAAAACCATACAAGTACGGACGCATCAGCAGCAGCAGGAGTGGATACACAGATGTGTACTAGCAGCAGTAAACTAGCGTAATCACGCAGTGCAAATTGAACAGTGCAAGTTGTCAGTTATGAAATGTTCAGGAGTCCGGGACAGAATTATCAAGTGTTCATTACCCTCGCCGAAGAGGAGGCGAGGGTATTGCAATTGGGTGCGTCTGTCTGTCTGTCTGTCTGTCTGTCTGTCTGTCTGTTTGTTTGCTTGTTTGTCTGTCCGAGCGCATAACTCAAAAACTAGTAACCCAATCGACTTGAAATTTTTACACAAGCAAGGTTCTGTCCGTGGCTTGGTTTGGCCCCTCTGATCCGGAAGCCGTGTTTACTGTCTCACAAGATCCAATAGTCTTTTGGAGGCGGGGTCTGCAATCTCTGATTGTCGTTTTCTAGTTAGTCTTACGGCTGAGGGAAAGAAGCTGTTCTTGTGGCGGGAGGTTCTGGTCCGGATGGACCGTAGCCTCCTGCCTGAGGGGAGAGGGTCAAAGAGTCCATGTCCAGGGTGAGAAGGGTCGGCTGTGATCCGACCTGCACGCCTCCGAGTCCTGGAGACATGCAGGTCCTGGAGCGATGGCAGCTTGCAGCCGATCACCTTCTCCGCAGCACGTACAATGCGCTGCACTCTGTGTCTGTCCCTGGTGGTGGCGCCAGCGTACCACACGGTGATGGAGGAGGTGAGGACAGACTCCACAATGGCGGTGTAGAACTGCACCAACATCTGGGTTGGCAGCTTGAGTTTCCTCAGCTGTCGCAGGAAGTACATCCTCTGCTGAGCCTCCTTGATGAGGGAGCTGATGGTCGGCTCCCCCTTGAGGTCCCGGGTGATGGTGGTGCCCAGGAAGCGGAACGAGTCCACGATGGAGATGGGGGTAGGGGAGTCTGTGAGGGCGAGGGGGGACGGTGGGGCTGTGACTTTCCTGAAGTCAACAATCATCTCCACTGTTTTCTGGCTGTTCAGCTCCAGGTTGTTGCTGCTACACCAGGACACCAGCCGGTCCACCTCCCTCCTATAGGCAGACTCATCACCGTCCGAGATGAGCCCGATGAGGGTGGTGTCGTCTGCAAACTTAATCAGTTTGACGGACTGATGGCTGGAGGTGCAGCAGTTGGTGTACAGGGAGAAGAGCCAGGGGGAAAGTACACAGCCCTGGGGGGATCCGGTGCTGATAGTCAGGGTGTCCGAGACCGTAGACCCCAGCCCCACATGCTGCCTCCGCTCCGTCAGGAAGTCGGTGATCCACCAGCAGAGGGAGTCGGGCACGTCGAGCTGGAGCAGCTTGTCTGTCTGTTTGTTTGTTTGCTTGTTTGTCTGTCCGAGCGCATAACTCAAAAACTAGGAACCCAATCGACTTGAAATGTTTACACAAGCAAGGTTCTGTCCGTGGCTCAGTCCTCCCCGAGAATGGCGTTGATCCGGATCTGGATCCAGATTCTAGAATTATTTTTACATCTGGAATTGTGCCTGTGCTGTAAACTGCCACTTTAAGAGGGAGGGACACGAATGGCATGATGGGAAAAAGAGTCCAGAAGCTGGCTTGTAGTACATTCCGGAGCAGCAAGCTAGAGCAGGTTTGGCCCCTCTGATCCGGAAGCCGTGTTTACTGTCTCACAAGATCCAATAGTCTTTTGGAGGCGGGGTCTGCAATCTCTGATTGTCGTTTTCTAGTTAGTCTTACGGCTGAGGGAAAGAAGCTGTTCGTGTGGCGGGAGGTTCTGGTCCGGATGGACCGTAGCCTCCTGCCTGAGGGGAGAGGGTCAAAGAGTCCATGTCCAGGGTGAGAAGGGTCGGCTGTGATCCGACCTGCACGCCTCCGAGTCCTGGAGACATACAGGTCCTGGAGCGATGGCAGCTTGCAGCCGATCACCTTCTCCGTAGCACGTACAATGTGCTGCACTCTGTGTCTGTCCCTGGTGGTGGCGCCAGCGTACAACACGGTGATGGAGGAGGTGAGGATGGACTCCACGATGGCGGTGTAGAACTGCGCCAACATCTGGGTTGGCAGCTTGAGTTTCCTCAGCTGTCGCAGGAAGTACATCCTCTGCTGAGCCTTCTTGATGAGGGAGCTGATGGTCGGCTCCCCCTTGAGGTCCCGGGTGATGGTGGTGCCCAGGAAGCGGAAAGAGTCCACGATGGAGATGGGGGTAGGGGAGTATGTGAGGGCGAGGGGGGGCGGTGGGGCTGTGACTTTCCTGAAGTCAACAATCATCTCCACTGTTTTCTGGCTGTTCAGCTCCAGGTTGTTGCTGCTACACCAGGACACCAGCCGGTCCACCTCCCTCCTGTAGGCAGACTCATCACCGTCCGAGATGAGCCCGATGAGGGTGGTGTCGTCCGCAAACTCAATCAGTTTGACGGACTGATGGCTGGAGGTGCAGCAGTTGGTGTACAGGGAGAAGAGCCAGGGGGAAAGTACACAGCCCTGGGGGGATCCGGTGCTGATAGTCAGGGTGTCCGAGACCGTAGACCCCAGCCGCACATGCTGCCTCCGCTCCGTCAGGAAGTCAGTGATCCACCAGCAGAGGGAGTCGGGCACGTCGAGCTGGAGCAGCTTGTCCTGGAGCAGTCCCGGGAGGATGGTGTTGAAAGCTGAGCTGAAGTCCACAAACAGGATCCTGGCGTAGGTTCCTGGGGAGTCCAGATGCTGCAGGATGAAGTGGAGGGCCAGATTGACTGCGTCGTCTACAGACCTGTTGGCTCGGTGGGTGAACTGCAGCGGGTCCAGGAGGGGGGCGGTGAGGGTCTTCAGGTGGTGGAGAACCAGGCGCTCAAAAGACTTCCTGACTACAGATGTCAGCGCTATCGGTCTGTAGTCATTAAGTCCTGTGATCCTTGGCTTCTTGGGGACAGGAACAATGGTGGAGGACTTGAAGCAGGCTGGAACATGACAGGACTCCAGGGAGGTGTTAAAGATGTCTGTGAAGACTGGAGTCAGCTCACTGGCACAGTGTTTCAGTGTGGGGGGGGAAACATTGTCCGGCCCCGCAGCTTTACGGGGGTTCAGCTTCGTGAACTGTCTGTGCACATCCTGCTCCTGGATGCAGAGGACAGTGGGGGTGGGGGGAGAGTCTGTGGAGGCATTTGGCGGGTTTCCCTCCATGTTGTGCTGATTTAGCATTCTTCAGCTCCCTGCTAAACCTGTACTTCACCTCCTTGTAGCTGTCTCGGTCTCTCCAGCTGGAGCGCGCTGTCCGGGATCTGTGCGCTGAGCCACGTCTCCGTAAAGCACAAAACACAAGAGGAGGAAAAGTCCTTATTTCTCATCAGCAGCAGCAGGACCAGCTCGTCCAGCTTGTTGCTGAGAGAGCGGACGTTGGAGAGGAATATTCCCGGTAAGGGCGTGCGGGATCCGCGCCTGCGGAGTCGGACGAGAGCGCCGGCACGCTTCCCTCTTCTCCGGCGTCTCACTCGCTTCACCAAAACATGGACTAATTCTGCAGCAGAAACTAAAAAAACGGGTAAAAGGTCCGTGGGAGTCGTTGATTTAAAGTTTAGAAGCTCTTCACGGGTGTAAGAGCACGCAGACGCACAATTCACGTTAAAAAACAGACAACACAGAACGCACGAGAGCACCAGGGCGACCGTAGGAGGCGCCATCCGGAAGTCAGAATTATTACCCTCAATGAGAATAAAAAAAGATGGAAATCTGCCTTCCATATTATGCATTTGTAATTAAGAATGTTCACATTTATATATAAGTAAGAATGATTGCAAATACTGCTTACCACATTAAATATGAAGTCGATACAGCACTATACATATTCCAGTAAATGCACTAGTCCTGATGTGGGAGAATAAAAAGGCATAAAAACGGCTCACTATGATGTATACCTTTGTTTTTAAATTTACCCATCGATTCATCCATCCATCCAGATTATCCGGGCCGGGTTGCGGGGGCAACAGTCTCAGCAGGGACATTCAGACACCTCCTCTAGCTCTTCCGGGGGTGGGGGGTCCCAACAGTTTCTACAGCGTTTCCTAGGTCTTCCCCGAGGCCTCCTTCCAGTGGGACATGCCTGGAACACCTCCCCAGGGAGGAGTTCAGGAGGCATCTGAAATAGATGCCCCAGCCACTTCAGATGAGCCCTCGGTGTGGTGGAGCAGGGGCTCGACTCCCGAGTTCCTCCCTCGTGTCTGAGCTCCCCACCCCGTCTCTCAGGCTGCACCCAGCTACCCTGCAGAAGAAACTCATTCCTATCGCTTGTATCATTTCAGTCAGGACTCAGGACCAAAAGCTCGTGACCAGAGGTGAGAGTAGAGACGTAGGTTGACCAGTAAATCCAGAGTTCGCCTTTTGGCTCAGCTCCTTCTTCACCATAACAGACCGATGCACCGATCCGTCTGTCAATCTCGCGCTCCATCCTTCCCTCATTTGTGAACAAGACCCCAAGATATATTGAACTCCTTGACTTGAGACAAAAACTTTCCACCGACTCAGAGAGAGCAGACCCCTTTTCCCAGTCAAGAACCATGGACTCGGATTTGGAGGTGCTGATCCTCATCCCGTTCGGTTCACACTCGGCTGCAAACCGCCCCAGTACAGGCTCGAAGAAGCCAACAGGACAACATTGTTCTCAAAAAGCAGAGATGAAATCCAGTGGTCCCCACACCAGACCCCCCCTGGCCCCTGGCTGGACCTAGAAATGATGTACATAAATATCATTCACAGAACCGGTGATAAACTGCAGCCCTGCGGAAGTCCAACATGCACCTGGAACAGGTTTGACTTCCTGAACCAAGCTCTGGCTTCGATCCCTCAGCAAAGGGCTCCGGACTCCATACTCCTGGAGCACCCCCCTCCCCCCCCCTCCCCCCCCCACGAGATACTACAAGGGACATAGAGCACTGCTTATTGGGACTTCTTCTGTCTCAGCAGTAGCTTAAGGTTGATTTTGCTGCTGTGGGCCTTTTGCTTTTTGAATATGAAGTACAGTGGGATGCTTTATTTTACAGACCTGACACGTCAATTTTCTGTTACAACTTCTGCTTAGATGACCTCTTAGTAGACAACCAAAGCAATATTCATGGCTTCGTAAGAATTCAAACGTGTTGTCTGTTGTTACCATCAAACACAGAAATCTCTCTTGCAGGTAACAGACAGGCTTTGCTGTGAGATAATAAGTTCTGCTATATTGTTTTGCCTTTGAATAACCACATCAAAGTTATTATGAGCAGGATTTGTGAGCACATCAGTGTTATTTTGTGCAGCATACATTATAGTTTGCTTATGAATATGATTTGCAGCCTGAGCCTGGTGCATTTCAGTTACGTTCCTATTTTGCAGCACATCTGGATCCTCTGGTGTGTCGTTTTCCCATGCAGGTGGAGATCTCAGGATACTTGAGATGGTTTGGTGAAGTGGCGTTTTGGACATTGCACCTAACCGTACAAATTGCACATTGGATTCTATTGTTTCTGGTTCATGGTGCGAGTCATAACACTCATCCATCCCGTTGCCTGCAGCTTCCTGATCTACATCATCGCTTTGAAGAGCTTTTATGTTAGCCGTTGATGCTGCTACAGGTCTGCTTCCAACTCCATTTGCTCCATCTTTGATTTTACTTTTGTTTCCTCCATGCAAGTGTGTTTTTCTTTCAATGCAGCAGCTCGAGCCGTAGCAGCGACCTGTTCTGCTCTGGACTTTTGTTTTTTTAATATAAACTCGAAGGAAGGTCTGGAGGAAGATCCGGATGACTTTGATATACTGTCCAGTGGTCCAACCGTAGATTGTGCTCTTTCCCTTTTTCAATTTTTCAACATCATCCTGGGCTCGTATCCAGTCATAATGATCATTGTCTCGCACAGATATGTGGGTTTTGTTAAATTGATCTAAAGCTCCTTTAAATGCTTCAAATGTATCATTGACTTTATCGATATTTCCACCATCAGTCATCAAAGCCTTTATTTCATTTAACCTCCTGCTGCATGCCCTGCCACGCGGCCTGCCTCTGCGTGAGGTTTATCGGTTTATCGTTTATCGTTCAGGTTCATCGTTCCAAACAACCACACCAGATCCAGGCTTCATTCATAAACCCAATCAGCTGGTTTTACTCACGGGTTTTACTCCGTTGAAGTGTTTCTACTTGTTTGGGCGACTCTTGCTTCAGACGAAGTTCCAACAGAGTATCTTCTCAGGAGGAGGTTCATGACGCGCGTTCAGCAGAAAGGCTTCTGGATTATAGAATAAATAAATAAAAGGAAATGTTAATTTAGCAATAGAAAAACTGTTTTTCACTCCAACACAAAGGGCGGTCCTTCCAAACCAGCTGTCCTCACTTCTTAAAAATAGGGGCATAATTGCCTGACTAGGAGGAGGGGCTATAGCAGCAATAATCATAATGAGTAATACAATAAATCATACAATTTACCATCTGGAACTAAAGTTAGAATCACTATCATCAACTCATCGCCTGAAACATTTTACAATAATTAATACATATGACCAATCAGATCCTACAATATTAAAACCCAAAATCAAGGCTGCTGCTTCAGATAAGAAAAGTGGAAATTTGACAGAAATGTTTCTGTATGTTGTTCATCTAGCACCAGATACACTTTTATTCTATTCTACTCATACAAATTACTTTTAGATCTGCTACTGTTTTGTAAGTTCTTAGCAGAATTAATGAGAAATTTATTTCATTAATTAATAATAATAATAATGCTTTGGACTTTATATAGAGCTTTTCTATGAGAAACTCAAACTCAACTCATTAATATACCAGTTTTCAAAATGTATATTTTATCTGCAACATCAGTTGTGTAAAATGGGCATTGGCAACAAAACAGAAGCCACAATAATTATATAATCCAAACGGTCTATTTATGTTACGAATGATGTGCTGTATAAAAGTGTATACTGTCTATTTCATGAAACACACAGGAATGTAAGTTTTGCCTGGTCATTTTGACATTATGTGTAAATAATATAAAATATTGGTTAACAATAGAACAATGATTTTATTTACAATTTAATCTTGGCCTCTAAACATAACCCTTTCTGCACAGTAATGTGTAGCGTCCGTTACCATGGTGAACTGATCCGTGTAAAAGAGACAACATCTGTTACCCATTAATCACACTTTGTAGCTCACACGTCGGTTCTTTGGGGGTAGAAGTGATATCTAACGTCATTACAGGTGATGGCAATGCTTCGTTTGCAGTCGCCTATTTATATAACCTACACATGCAGAGAGAGCGAGAGAGAGAGAGAGAGAGAGCGATTGCTGATGTGACTGGCCTCTCAGCTCTCAGTTACAGTATAATTTTGGTCACCATTAAACACTTGTAGGAAATACTTCTATTTTGAAACTATACCATAGTTGGTAGCAGCTGTTAACTGTTTTTCCATCGGCCTAATGGCACGCTTTGTATAGGACTTGACGACCTTGCAGTGCACTTGGCTGCCACATTCAGTCACCATCAGACCTGCCAATGTCCTGTCAACAAAATGCAATCAGGTTTGGTAAACTCAATTACAGGCTGTACTCTACATATCTGATCTGATTATTTAAACAGAGGTGCTAGATGTACTGACAGAATATAATTCACTTAATGGCACCCCGCCTTTAAAAATATGTCTATATATAGCCAGACTTTATGTTAATTAGTCTTCTGCCAGGAAACACACTATAAAATAAATAGATATTAGATTAGATTTGTCCTATCCTGCTGCATCAGAAATTTGATACATCAATAAAAACAGTGGGGAAAAAAACTGCTACAGTGATTTATAATATGGTCAAAAATAAATAAATATTAAATAAAAATTTGTTTTGACAATCAATCATTTCTAATGAAGTGTTTTGCTGTTGAAAAATCATTTTGTTGTCACTGGAATTGATCCATGTTCATTCTTCATATAACAGGCTGCACCAATCCGACTCCAGCCCCGAACTAACTCTGGATGAGAGTCCGTTTCACCCTGGTAAAGGGTGTTCGGTCATCAGAGTGAAAAACATTCATGCTTACTTTGACACCAATGGACAAGTTAAACCCAGCAACCACCCCATCATCTCTGTGCTGATCAGAAGAACCATAAACTCTCACTCTCTTCTGGCTCTGTTCCAGTCTCTCAAGCGGGCAGCTATTACCCCAATACTTAAAAAACCTGGTCTCGACCCTGACAAATTCACAAATTTCCGGCCCATATCCAACCTCCCCTTCCTGTCTAAAATTCTAGAGCATGTCATTGCTGCACAACTTCAGACTCACCTCAACGCCAACAGTCTGTTTGAACCATTCCAGTCCGGTTTCCGTCCAAACCACAGCACTGAAACAGCATTAATCAAAGTCACCAATGATCCCCTCCTCTCTCCGGCTCCGGCCATCTCAGCATCCTCATCCTTCTGGACCTCACCTCAGAATTGGACACCATCAGCCATTCCATCCTCCTATCCCGCCTCAAGACGACCCTCAACATCACCGGCTCCGCTCTGTCCTGGCTTCAGTCCTACCTCACAAACCGACAACAGTTCATTCACATCAACCACTGCTCCTCCCCTACAGCCCCACTATTACAAGGTGTCCCCCAAGGTTCAGTGCTTGGTCCTCTCCTCTTCATCCTCCCACTTGGCAACATCATCCGTCGTCATTCCCTCCGTTTCCACCGTTATGCTGACGACATACAACTCTACATTTCCACTAATTCCATAGACTCCAAGGTCCACTCCACACTCACCAGCTGCTTAACCGACCTCAAAAGTTAGATGAAACAAAACTTCCTCAAACTGAAACTGTGAGTTTTTGAGTGTATAGAAAAGCGCTATATAAATAAAATGTATTATTATTATTATTACCATTGTGCTGCCCCGGTCTAGACATGGATTTTTGGTTTTGTGCCGAAAGAGATTAGAGCTGTAATCTTCCATGTGAAGATTTTCAATATTACAGGTCATTCGGAAGCTTCATTTGCCAGTTTCCGAGATTCGGCCCTGAGGGGAAGGTCCTTGGTGGAAAGCCAGGTTATTTTTCTGGGGGTATGGCGACAGTTAGCAGAGCGTTGATAGCGGCTGGACATACACAGGAGAGATCACCTGGCCTGCTTCTGGGAAATAGAGACAGCTGGCGTTTATCACTTATCACAGCAGGACTGACCTGGTCTCGACCGGTCTTGTACAAAAACCTGTACCAAGACCGAGAGGAGACCAAGTAAAAATGCCTTCAATTCTGACACGAGAACGAATGCTCCTGTACTTTCGGCTTGTCCCGTGAGGGGTCGCCAGAACAAATCAATGTTCTCCACTTCACCCTGTCCTTTGCATCGTCCTCCCCAACACCAGCCACTCTCATGTCCTCCCTCACTACGTCCATGTCTCTTCTCCTGGGTCGTCCTCTAGCCCTGTCCTTTGCATCGTCCTCCCCAACACCAGCCACTCTCATGTCCTCCCTCACTACGTCCATGTCTCTTCTCCTGGGTCGTCCTCTAGCCCTGTCCTTTGCATCGTCCTCCCCAACACCAGCCACTCTCAGGTCCTCCCTCACTACGTCCATGTCTCTTCTCCTGGGTCGTCCTCTAGCCCCGTCCTTTGCATCGTCCTCCCCAACACCAGCCACTCTCAGGTCCTCCCTCACTACGTCCATGTCTCTTCTCCTGGGTTGTCCTCTAGCCCTGTCCTTTGCATTGTCCTCCCCAACACCAGCCACTCTCATGTCCTCCCTCACTACGTCCATGTGTCTTCTCCTGGGTCGTCCTCTAGTCCTGTTCCCTGGCAGTTCCATCCTCAGCATCCATGTCTCTCCTCTGGACATGTCCAACACATCAAAGTCTGGTCTCTCTGACCTTGTCTCCAAAACGTGTAACATTCACTGTCCCTCTTATTGTCTCATTTCTAATCCTGTCCACCCTGGTCACCCCCAAGGAGAACCTCAGCATCTTCATCTCCTCCACTTCTAGCTCCGCCTCCTGTCTTTACCTCAGAGCCACTGTCTCTGAGCCGTCCATCGTGGCTGTCCTCACCACTGTCTCTAAGCCGTCCATCATGGCTGTCCTCACCACCGTCTCTCAGCCGTCCATCATGGCTGTCCTCACCACTGTCTCTGAGCCGTCCATCATGGCTGTCCTCACCACTGTCTCTGAGCCGTCCATCATGGCTGTCCTCACCACTGTCTCTAAGCCGTCCATCGTGTCTGTCCTCACCACTGTCTCTAAGCCGTCCATCATGGCTGTCCTCACCACTGTCTCTAAGCCGTCCATCATGGCTGTCCTCACCACTGTCTCTAAGCCGTCCATCATGGCTGTCCTCACCACTGTCCCTACAAACTTTCCCTACAAACCAGGGAATCCAGGCAGGTAGGCAGACGGAACACAATGGGCAGGCGAAGACGCAGAACCCGGGAAGCAGGCAGGTTCGATACGCGGGGGGTCGGTCTGAAGGGCTGGAGAGCAGGTAGCATAACTGACAATCTGGCAGGGGTGTGGTGACTGAGCTGAGCTTCAGTAGTGTCTGTGCTGATTGCTGACGGGTTGCAGGTGCTGACAGGAACACAGGCGACGGGAGTGATGTGATTGCAGGAGGACTGAGGTGAAGACCGGGCGTACCTGTCAACCAGTACGTTTTTATGCATTTTAAGACGTGTACGGTGTAGAAGGAAATCTGTACGGAAAAACGCAAATGTGAAAATTATGGGTACTGTAGCGTCCGTCAGACGCTGAAATAAGGACGAGATGTTCTCACAACAAGCGTTTTATTAATCGGTAACCCCGCCGCTAACAGAACAGATATCGTTCTCACGGCTCACCTCCGTCGGCTCCGTCTCTCTCTCCCTCCTCGCAGCACACACACACACACGGTAGCCTCCATTCCGTATTCCTACTGTCCGCATGCGTGTGCCGCCTCGGTATTTCACATTGCATTGAATATTGGTTTTATTTTTATTTGTATTGTTAAATTTGTATTGTTAAATGTCGATGATTTATGTACGAAGGACTTTCAAAGGAAACAAGACCGCAAGGGCTTTTTAGAAATGCTCCTCTTAGACAGGATGTTTGACTGTACTTGTACTGTAATACATGCTACTGTGTGACTGTACTTGTACTCGAACATTCTATCTAATAAATATATTCATTCATTCATTCATCATTCCGATCACGTGTGAACAGAGCGAAAGCACAGTACAACGTGTAAACTTATTTTGGATACAATCATCAAGTCGCGATGTCCGAACCTGAATCAAGTTAAATGGAAGAGGCAAACATCAAAGAGTGGGAGCAAATGTCAGGACGATACGAGGGATCGATACAAGCGTCGAAGAAAGGTGTGGAATATTCGGATTGTGTTGCTGCAAAAAAGACGTGAAAATAGCTTCCTCCGGTTTCTATGATCTAAAGACACACGCCAGAAACGTAGACGTCTCGAAAACCTATCGATCAATGGATGCCCATTTTGCTCCTTTACATAATTTATCAAGCATTTACTTCGTGTGTATAGAAGAATATAACGAAACAAGTGTAAAATATCAAATGTTAAACTGTATCATAATTAATAATTTCCAACTATGTACATAAATAAACGCATTTGAAAAAAAGATATGGTGTACGATTATTTTGTATTTTGTAAGGAAAAATACAACGGTTTGGAAGGCCATGGAGCCTTGGAGGTTGACAGGTACGGTTAGTGAGGGAATGGAACAGGCCCGCCTCGAGGCGTGACAAAAGGGGCTCAGAGCTGATCCCTGGTGCATCCCACCTCTGCACTAAACTCCCTGTTACTCCTGCACACTTCACTGCTGTTATACAACTGTCCTCCATGTCCTGAACTACTCTGACATACTTCTCTGCCACTCCAGAATTCCTCATGCAGTACTACAGTACCTCATGCAGTACTACAGTTCCTCTCTGACCACCCTGTCCTCGGCGTTCTCTAGATCTACAAAGACACAATGCAGCTCCTTCTGACCTTCCCTGTACTTCTCCATTGCTAGCCTCAATGCTAACGTTGCGTCTGCGGTACTCTTTCTCGGCATAAAGCCATACTGCTGCTCACAAATACTCACTTCTGTCCTTAGTCTAGCCTCAAACAACTTTTCCCATAACCTCATCGTATCTCATCAGCTTTATCCTCTGTAGTTTCTACAACTCTGTTTGTCTCCCTTCTTCTTGAAAATGGACACCAGAACACTTCTCCGTTCCTCTGACATCGTCTTGTCTACCCTGAAAAAACAATGACCATTTCTGAAAGTACTTAATTTGGCTATCTTGAAAAACCAGAAGGCAAAATTCAGACTGATCTTACTGACTGAAGGTCCACACATAAGTTAATGGGGCATGTTTTAACCCAACACTAATCCTCACATGATACTTCAGCCATTCAGTTATTTGTGCATGATCTAATTGACAATCCAAGAAACAATTGGACTGACGTGGAGCTCGATATGCTGCTGCTGGACTGAAGCGAGGGGACCCCAGGGAACAGAGAACAGAGACGGTGTGAACGATGACTTTATATTTTACTGAAGAAAGCTCAACCTCCTGGAGCTGTACACAGGATCGCGGGGTGGCTGGAGCCCAACGAAAATATCTACCGTATTTTTCGGATTATACGTCGCTCCGGATTATAGGTCGCACCAGCCAAAAAATGCATAATTAAGAAGAAAAAAACATATATAGGTCGCACTGGAGGATAAGTCGCATTTTTGGGGAAAATTTATTTGATAAAATCCAACACCAAACAACATACATGTCATCTTGAAAAGCAATTTAAAATAAATTAATTAAATTAAAATAAAATAGAGAACATCAGGCTCCGCTTCACTTCTTTTTTTTCCAACATAACACCGCAGCTCTCGCTCTACGCAACTCCGATGGACACACCTCCTTTTTACGGTAACCCAGAACAGTCTTTTACAAGAGTTATTCAGATAACTCTAGCACAAAGAACATGCTAACAAGTTTACCAAAATATCAGGTTTTACTCCAAATCACCAAATCCAAGGAAATCTTCATCCTCGGTGTCACTTTTGAACAACTCCCTCAACTCGGCAGGTAGACAAGACGCCGCTTCCTCTTCTACGTCGCTTACATCAGACTCATCGTCAGTTGCAGTTCCAATTATTCCAGCCTTTCTGAATCCCGACAGGATGGTTGCGGTTGTCACTGAAGCCCATGCTTTGTCAATCCATTCCTCTTGCGGTTTAATGTGAAAATAACATGTGAAATGATATACGGTAATAAAAAAAAGCATATATAAGTCGCTCCGATTTATAAGTCGCACCCCCGACCAAACTATGAAAAAAACTGCGACTTATAATCCGAAAAATACGGTATATAACACAAGACACAGCCGAGAAAGAATAACAAAAAGCCAGCTCTACTAACAATCGTTCGCAAAACAAAAAGAAAACGCTACGCAAGACCTGGGCGCACGAATCAGCGGCGGTCGGCAAGGCGAGACCCAGGGACGGGGAGCGGCAGAAAGACGTTCTGCACCCAGAGGCGAGATCCAAAGAATAGTCCGACCGGGAGCAGCGGGCGGAGCAGGGCTGATGAAGGCTGGTGGTGTTTTGCCTCAATCTGCCTCAGGTGTGTCCGGGCTGACCGCAGCCAATCCGTCCGCCGCAGGTCCTGGAGTGAGAGGCAGACACAGGTGTGTGTCATAAGGCAAATTAACCAGTGCAGCCACACGACCCCCACAGCTGCTCTATTATTGACTACTTATGGAATGATTATTACACAACACCGTACCTGTCAACCTCCAAGGCTCCATGGCCTTACAAACCGTTGAATTTTACAAAATAACCTTACACCATTTTTTTTCCAAATGCGTTTATTTATGTACGTAGTTGGACATTATTAATTATGATACAGTTTGACATTTGATATTTTAACTAAACTAAAATATCCATTAATAATGCTTGTAATTTAAATGTTTAAATAAGAACAGATATTTCGAGAGAAACAAATCGTTAGCATTTTTATTTTTGTAAACCAAACTTAAGTATCGATCAGTGATGCTTGTAATTTAAATTTCAAACAGGGACAGAAACATACAAACCTTTGCAGCCTTGTGATTGGGAAACATGTTTTTCACGTTTCTTGATATTCGGTGCATACCGGATGTACTGTAACAGTTTGTGTTCGTAATTCCTACTCTGCAGGGAGTCAGTGAAGGCATCCAGGGAGGAGGGGCGGGGTGTGTGTGAGCGTGCTCCCGAGGGGAGGGGGTGAGAGAGACGGGGGAGGATATCTGTTCTGTTAGCGGCGGGGTTACCGATTAATAAAAGCTTGTTCTGAGAACATCTCGTCCTTGTTTCAGCGTCTGACGGCGCTACAGTACCCATAATGTTCAAATTTGCATTTTTCCGTACAGATTTTCTTCTATGCCGTACACGTCTTAAAATGCATAAAAACGTACTGGTTGACAGGTACGCAACACCATTTTGTTGACTGCCTCTCTATCTGCTATGTCCCGGTTTCCTAAAATGCTTGATTAGACCACTGGACAACTGCCACTGGTCTTCTGCCACGTTGCGCTTCTGTTTTCAGTCAGCCACATGCTTAGAGACGTGTGATATGTACAGGCAGAAAGTAGAGATGAAGCCATTGGACAGTACAATGAAAATAGATGCACACACATGCATTGACACACACACACACACACACACACACACACACGCACGCACACAATCATGGTCTCTGGAGGGAGAGAGCCATCGTCAGACAGCACATCTCACTAATGCACAGGTTAACCCTGATCCCTGCCTTTACCTGGCTCACTGTGCCTGAGTGTCAGTGTGTGTGTCTTTCTACGCATGTACACCATTTACTGAACTGCCTCTATTGTTCTTTTCTTCGTGTGTGTGTGTGTGTCTGTGTGTTTCATAAAGTTCTATTCACACATTCTCTCCACACCTTTTCTATAATTAACTGCATACCTGCAAGCAGCAAATGTTTGGCCAATTTCAGTGTGAACACACGAAATATTTCTAGTTGTTAGACAGAATATGTCGCACTTCTGAGATAAAAGTGATAGATGAAAAAAAAAACTTAACAAAGAAGTGAAGACGATAATGACTAAAAGAGGTCGGTTACTAATACAGGTTCAATAAAATAAATATTTTCCTTTCATTGTTCTTGGTATCTTTATACACCAACCTTTAGAAGTAATAGTAAGTTGGCCTTGATGTGTATTTGTAACTGTTTTTTGAATCCGTAAATGGGGTTGTAATGTTAAAATTAAACATAATTTACTGCATTGACTGCAATGTTAATTGAAATTTCAAACTGAGCCATAATCCAGGATCTCTTCTGGAGTATCAACACAATTGACTTATCTGTTCCTGGTAACATTCCCAACATTTCCTGAAAATGCCATCCAGATCCGTGCAGAATGTTTTGAGTTCTTGCTAACAGATGGACAGACGGACAAATGACGGCGATTGCGGAGGTAATAATTGTTATTTTTGATTAAGACTTCCCTACCCCCATCTCCATCGTGGACTCTTTCCGCTTCCTGGGCACCACCATCACCCGGGACCTCAAGTGGGAGCCGACCATCAGCTCCCTCACCAAGAAGGCTCAGCAGAGGATGTACTTCCTGCGGCAGCTGAGGAAACTCAAGCTGCCACCCAGATGTTGGTGCAGTTCTACACCTCCATCGTGGAGTCCGTCCTCACCTCCTCCATCACCGTGTGGTACGCTGGCGCCACCACCAGGGACAGACACAGACTGCAGCGCATTGTACGTGCTGCGGAGAAGGTGATCGGCTGCAAGCTGCCATCGCTCCAGGACCTGTATGTCTCCAGGACTCGGAGGCGTGCAGGTCGGATCACAGCCGACCCTTCCCACCCTGGACATGGATTCTTTGACCCTCTCCCCTCAGGCAGGAGGCTACGGTCCATCCGGACCAGAACCTCCCGCCACAAGAACAGCTTCTTTCCCTCAGCCGTAAGACTAATGAACACTTAATAATTCTGTCCCGGACTCCTGAATACAACTTGCACTTTTCCATTTGCACTGCGTGATTACGCTAGTTTACTGCTGCTAGTACACATCTGTGTATCCACTCCTGCTGCTGCTGATGTGTCTGTACTTGTATGTTTTGTGTATTTTGTCATTACTGTTAGATGTAGCACGACTTCACCGAGAAACGTTCCTAGTCTGAACCCTCACTGACAATGGCAATAAACCACTTCTGATTCTGATTCTGATTTCAACATTTAACTCGTAAACAGAGCACATCTGTGGTGTAGCTTGAACATTCAAGTAGTAAATAAAATACTTTTTTTACTCTGAACTTGAACTAGTGCAACAAGAAATATTATATTTTATTTAAAATAAAATGAACAGCTCCTCATTCGCCAGGTTTTAGTCATCCACTTCAGAATACTTCCACAGCGCAGACGCTCTCGCGCTACTACCTTCAAGCTGCTAACGTGTTTAGCCAGCATTCAACCGATAGCGTCACAGGAAGCTGAGCTGAAAATGGCTGGCACTCACGGAGTTAATAAAACATAATACGCTCGGTGATGTCACAATCACATTAGAAATAAATTACATGATAACTCGAGCAACGACTGACTTTATAAATGTAAAAAAACAGTAAAAAGAAAACAAAAAAGGAGGGGTCTAAAAGACCCCCCCCCCACACACACACACTCATACTGTGCACGTGTGCCTTCATGTATCAACCCTTTGTTCAGAAAGCAGGTATTAATTGGCCCGTGAAACATTTTTAAGAATAAAAGAGCTAGCTCATTTAGTTTGAACTATTTTATACTTCAAATCCTTTCCAAAAACACAAGTGTGGAATCTGCAAGGCAAAGGTAATAAATACAGCTGCTATCCAGCGGCTTTGAGAGAAGGTTTATTTGTATTTTTGTTATCTTGACCCAAGGGACTAAAGTCACGATTAGCGTGTCCCGGCTAGTCTCGCTCCCAGCGGTCCTCATTTGACACACTTCCTGCATCGTTGGAGAGACCGTGACTGTTTGCACCAGTTTGCAGCCTTAATTAATTCCCTCTGTAAATACTCAGGAAGGGACTCACGTTCCAGATGTTTCATTCACACACCGGATAAGACTCCTTCGTATTAGCAAGGTTCAACAAGTACCATCAAAAAGGTGACGATGCTTTTATGAGTGGGGCTCCTCCTTCAGGAAGATTCACCTGTATGCTGCTGAGAAAAGAGGAGAGGAAGAGAGAGAGAGACAGGTGTGGTCTGAGAGAGAGAGAGAGAGGGGGAGGGAGACAGGTGTAGGCTGAGAGAGGGAGAGGGAGAGAGAGACAGGTGTAGGCTGAGAGAGAGGGAGAGGGAGAGAGAGAGGGAGAGGGAGACAGGTGTAGGCTGAGAGAGAGAGAGAGAGAGAGGGAGACAGGTTTAGGCTGAGAGAGAGGGAGAGAGAGAGGGAGAGGGAGACAGGTTTAGGCTGAGAGAGAGAGAGGGGGGGGGGAGGGAGACAGGTGTAGGCTGAGAGAGGGAGAGGGAGAGAGAGACAGGTGTAGGCTGAGAGAGAGGGAGAGGGAGAGAGAGAGGGAGAGGGAGACAGGTGTAGGCTGAGAGAGAGAGAGAGAGAGAGGGAGACAGGTTTAGGCTGAGAGAGAGAGAGGGGGGGGGGAGGGAGACAGGTGTAGGCTGAGAGAGAGAGAGAGAGAGAGAGAGAGAGGGAGAGGGAGACAGGTTTAGGCTGAGAGAGAGAGAGGGGGGGAGGGAGACAGGTGTAGGCTAAGAGGGAGAGGGAGAGAAAGAGAGAGAGAGAGATAGAGAGGTGTAGGCTGAGAGAGAGGGGGAGAGAGAGAGAGAGAGAGAGGTGTAGGCTGAGAGAGAGAGAGAGAGAGGGATGGCGCGATTGGCAGACAGTGATTGGAAAATAACGAAGACGCGCACGCGCTAATGCTGTGATGGTAATCGGTTACTTGCGACTGTAAAAAAGGGCGGGGCCATCTTGCGCTCGCGCGCGGCGTCCTTTCCTCCTCAGCCTTTTGTGTTTGAAACTCTCATATCAATAATTTAAGCGCTCGCGAGACGAGAGACCAGACGGAGCCCCCCCTGCGCGCGACGAGTGCTGCTGCGTCGTCACTCCGCACCGCGCGCACGCAACTCCCACCCATCGGGTTCCCACGCACGTTCTAGAGAGAGTTAACGGTTCAAAGCTGGAGGATCCACCGGCGGAACGGAAACAGAAAGAAAAGGGAAAGAGTCCTCAGAGTCCCCAGAGTCCTCAGAGTGCTCAGAGTCCTCAGAGTCCTCAGAGTCCTCAGAGTCCTCAGAGTGCTCAGAGTCCCCAGAGTCCCCAGAGTGCGTTTCTGTCCCGGGACAGCGGAGCCAGAGTCCTCCAGCAGGAACACCGGGACTCTCCTGCTAGCTGCCCTTTGAAGGGGACCCGACCCCGACCCCGACCCCGACCCCGACCCTGGTCCAGCATGCTGGCGCTGAGCCTGATGAGTGCCGTGTGGCTTGTGGCGAGCCCGGCGGGCGCTCAGAACGAGACGGAACCGATCGTGCTGGAGGGGAAGTGCCTGGTTGTGTGCGACTCCAACCCCACCGCGGACCCCACGGGCACGGCGCTCGGGATCTCGGTGCGCTCGGGCAGCGCGAAGGTGGCGTTCTCCGCGGTGCGCAACACGAACCACGAGCCGTCCGAGATGAGCAACCGGACCATGGTGATCTACTTCGACCGGGTAGGACTCAGAGCGCACCGAGAAAGTCGCTTCTTCTTCTGCGTGAAATGACAGATAACAAAAGGAATGCACACGGACGGTCTTTTCCTTCCATCCAGTAGTTTTAGAAAAAACTGTATTAAACTCGGATAAACGATTGACAAGAGCACTCTGGGTAGATTTACGCGCACTGGATAGCAGACAAGGAGTCAGGAGAAGTTTAACTGGCACGCAAGCATTCGTGTACTTCAGCTTCGTGCGCGCCATGAGAGCTGAGAAGCGGCGGGTCAGGGGGGGGGCAGCTGCGTCCCGCCTCCCTCAAAGGTTAATTCTCCCCCAAACTGCCGTTCAGTTTCCGCCCGGAGTTCACCACCGTCCATAAAAGCAGACATTTGGCTGCAGAAATGCATAATTGAAATGTTCATTTGAAATATTGATTAAGTTCATTGCATATTAAGTGTGGAATTACTAACAGCTGGAAAATGAGATCAAAGCAGCCGCCGGCGGATGGGCTCTTCACCTTTCTCAGAAAATGTAGCAATGTTTGCTGCACATTCCAGTTTCTCCAGTTCAATACATTATTAAATCAGGAAGTTTGTATTTATTTTACTAAAACATTTGAAAGTATTAGTTTGGATTGTTAAAGCTGTTTACTTCCCTTATAATACATATTTTGTTTACCAATTTGTAGGTAAAGCTGTTAATTAATTTCTTTCTTTCTTTCAGGTTCTTGTAAATATTGGAAAGAATTTTGATGAGGAGAGAAGTAACTTCATCGCACCACGGAAAGGGATTTACAGTTTTAACTTCCACGTAGTCAAAGTCTACAACCGCCAAACGATACAGGTGTGTGTGTGTGTGTGTGTGTGTGTGTGCGTGTGTGTGCGTGTGTGTGCGTGTGCCTCGCACCGCTTTGCTATTTTAGCACCTTCACTGCTAATCATTTTCTAGTCATTCCTGGGAGACGGCCACGGGGGTGGGCGATTTGCCTGCCCCCCCACCCAATGATAATTAATCAATGCACGGCCAAATGATCCGGAGGAAAGCACCAAGGTCCGCTTCAGAGAGCAAACCGAAAAATATGACATCGAACATTCAGACAAGCTCAATTAGAATAGCACATTGTATATGTTTACACACACACACACACACTCACACACACACACACACTAAGCCCGACGCAACTCCTTTCATCCTCCGAACCAAGCATGTTCGCGACGTATTATAATGCAGTCTCTATATTCTTAAATATGAATTAAACGATAGGAAAGACTTGCAGTTTCCAGCATTTAGCATGTGTGCAGCTAAGCATCATCAATTCAATGCAAATAAAACATTTGTGTAATTACGCCGCTGGCTGCACAGGGCCTCGCTTTTATGCTTTGCTACTTATACTTTATTATCAGAGCATTGAATTAATTAGCATCACATCCGCGTTAGCAATAATAGCAACGGCGACGGCAACCCACCGTTAATGCTTGAGAAAGAGATAATTACTGTCAAATCAGAAGTGATTATACTACGTGTTTTCTGTGTTTATGAATATTCATTTATTGTATTGGCCAATAACAGTAAAACAATGAAAGACGGCCGCATAAATGCAGAAGCGGCGAAATTAAAACCAGAATTCTATTGCGAGTGTAATTAAGTTGTTTTAAATAAGCAGCATTTTAGAATTGCAATTGCAGCTTTCGGTGTTCTGTCTCCTTTTTGATGTGAAACGGGCCGGTTTTGGTCGTCCTCGCTCCCCTCTCGACCTCCGACCTCTCCCACTCATCATGCCGTCCGCCGAGCACATCTGCTGTGTGGAGACGTCCCACTGTTTGATTGCCTTCGAGGCAGCTACTGTGGAGCAGGCGAGAGATGAGAGGCAGCAGGGGGACAGCAGTAGATGAGAATGAGAATGTAAAAGAGAATAGAGGGAAGGAGAGACCGGATAATCCAGCAGGAGTAAAGAAGAGAAAATGAGACAAAAGGTGGGAGAACAATATGAAGAATAAAGGATGGGCAAGGAGGGAGAAACAGCGCAGGAAGGTAGGCAAAGGGCGAGCGAGGAAGAAGTCCGGACGCTGTGAGAATCTCAGGCTCTGTTTGTCTGTCTGGAAAAGGCTATTAACCTTTGTGTGTTTTGCTCAGCAATTAAATACAAGTATTGCAAATTGAATGCACTATATGTTCTCCTCTGAAGAGAGTTCCACTTCACCATCCAAAATACCGTCCTTTAGCCATCCTGGAGGGGAAAGCTGCTTGCAATATGTCTGAAAAACACTCCCTGCTGCTGAGCGTGTCGCCACCGTGAAACGTTTTAATTACGCGCAGCTGGTCTGCGTTGGGGAGAAAATTGGAACAAATGAATTCCCTTTGTTTGGAGTTTGAAACAAAAGGTTCAGACATTAGAAAGACAGACGGTTCTGATCGGTTCTGAGGAAAGAACAAGGCGAGGAACTCCCTCAACGTGTGGGCAAGACACTTGAAAATGTGCCACTCTGAAGTCCACACACTGAAGAATGTCACCAATATCAAGTATTGATTGACATCAAATTAATCGGTGCCAAGTTTTGGTACCTGGGACCACATCTGATGGAGAGTGTGACTGAAGTATTGGAGCAAGCAGGGGGGGGGGACTGAATCACACAAATCTAACTTGAGGAAATACCTGTCAAACATCAAACAAATATATAAAAAAACTCAAGAGTATGGTGGCCTGAGTGCTGAGTACTGCGTTTGTATTAATATTATACACATCTTCTTTGCATTGCATTTTTGTATTAAGTTCACTGCTCTCTCTCGCTCTCTCTCTCTCGATATATATATATATATTATATATATATATGTGTGTGTGTATATATATATACACATATATACAGTCGTCCCTCGCTATATCCAGGATAACCTTCCACTGCTTCCCTGTATCATGGTTTTTCTTGCCAAGCATGTGTATTTATATTCATTGTCCCAACCGCTTAATCCGTTATCGGGTCGCGGGCCAAGCTGGAGCCAATCCCAGCAGTCAATGGGCGAGAGGCGGGGCTACACCCTGGACAAGCCGCCAGTTCATCGCAGGGCAACACAGAGACACACAACCAGCCACACACACACTCACACCTACGGGCAATTTAGTGTCTCATTTAGTATGTGTATTTATATATTGCGGATTTTCTGGTATGTATACATTTGTACATTTCCATTATTTTAAATGTCATCATCGCCTTCATCGTCATCATCACTGCACAGCATATTTATCATCATTATCATTCACGTTTCATTGCAGGGTCTTCAATGGCGAGTACCCCGCTCTGCTCTCGTGTATTAGCCTCGTACAGTTACTATCATTAATATTATTGTACCGAGAGACAAATAATTTTGTTCTCCATAAATAATTATTGTGCAATTTATTAAGATTAGAGGCAGCATTGACAGTGTTTAAGAGCAGAAGAAATATACACAACTGTTACTGTATTACAGGGCTGTCAAACTCGTGTTCTCCGAGGGCCACATCAGCATTACGGCTGCCCTCAAAGGGCCAGCTGTAAATGTAAATAAATGTAACTACTCCTTAACATGCTGCTAAAAACTGTATTTACTACTACATACTTAATTAAATTATAAATATTACATATGCAATTGCATAGTTCTAAAAATATATCGATACCTTACCGCTGTAAAAATATCCGCCAAGGTTATGTAATCGCCGGCGTCTGTCTGTGATTTGTTCTTCAATATCTCCATTGATTATTGATTATTGACCGATATTTAGGGAATTTAACACAGTCATGTAGGGTGGGGGGGGGGGCTCTATCTCGCCACTGAATATCATCTGGGTCGGATCCAGAATGGAGTCAGCAACAAATATTTAATTTTAATATTAAAACCCCATTTACAGATTAGAAATCAGTTACAAATACACATCAACTCTGATTCACTTTAACTTTCCAGCATTTTACAAAATGCTCAAAGCTCTTGCGGGCCACAAAAAATGACGCGGCGGGCCACATTGGCCCCCGGGCCTTGAGTTTGACACACATGCTGTATTAGAATACAAACGTGTTTGCAGGCGTGTGGGAATGGGTAGTACAGTAGAGGGTGTGTTGATAACAGCACAGGGAGGGGGTCATAAAGGTAAAAATACACATATAATAATACAATACATATGGTGTGGCTACTTCACAGATTTTCACCGATCGCTGGAGGGCCTGGAACTTTACAACCACGATACACGAGTGATGAACGTGTGTGTGTGTGTGTGTATATATATATATAAAGTCTGTATCTGTGTATATAATCTGAAATATATTTAAATTACAGATGGATTAATATTCTTTTTTTAATAGTTGCTTTTATTTATTTTATTATTTTTTACACATTATGTCAGTACCTCGTGCTGCTTCCTCTGCACGGCGGCTGGGCTCAGCGGCCCAGCGGCCGACTGACGGTCAGCAGTTCGATCCCTAACCCTGCAGGCCTCTTCTCAAAGTGTCCAAAGTGACACGATACTGAACCCCAAATTTCTCCCGCTGGCTGTTTCGTGAATGGTTACTGCTCCTGAAGAGCAGGTTCCCTTTGAATGCTTGTGTGAACGGGTGAATGCGGCTGATGTAAAGCACTTTGAGTCAGTCAGACTAGAAAAGGCCATTTACACTTTTACTGCGGAGCCAAACTGAATATCCTACATGGGGTCTCAGTTAAAGTACATCTCATCCTATTTTGATTATATTGTATTCATAATCTGAATGTACTACTTTTGCCCCCGACTATAAAATTCTCATATTAAATGGTGAAAATGAGAAAAGTAAAGTAAAATCACCCTTAAATCTCTTGTTTATACTTAAGTCTAGCCATAGTTTATATTGTAAATATACCATCAAGGTACTTTGAAGATAATTCAATTCAGGAATGATTCTCATCTGACTTGAAAGAGGGTATAGACTGTATCCTCATTCACAGTATAAGTACGACAACGAAGTTGCGTGCGCGTCGGGCTGCAGCGAACGCTGTCGAGCCGCCTTTCACGCAGGCGTCCAGAAGAAGATGGGGGGGGGGGGGGGGGGGGGGGGGCGGAGGGGTCATTCTTTTCCAATGGACAGTAAGAAACATAACTGATACACAAACTAAGTGGTCCACAGCAATTTAATTTAAAAAAGTTATTAATTATTTTAATAACAATTTAGGAATTGGTGTTCTGTGTTAGCCAGGAATTGACAGGTCACCAAGTCATTTTTGGTTACCATGTAGTTTTGTAATGCCCCTCCCATAATTGAGTACAGTAGTCCCTCGATATAATGCAGTTCATCTTCTGCGACTTCGCTGCTTCGCGGAGTTTTTTATTGCAATTTCATATTTTATTTTTTGCACTTGAACGCGCCTTGAAACGGCGCAAGGACGAAGGCGCGGTCGGAGGAACTGTGAAATACACGCGAGTTGCTATTAATAACTTCTTATGTGTTCAACCTCGTAGGTTGATCATTAAAATTAAATTCGTTATTTCTAAAAGCTATCATGTTTATTTGTTAAGCGTTTGTTTAATAGCGCTCTTATTCTCTGTGTAAAAAGAGGCTTTTATTTTGTAGGAGCATAAACGTCACGTCCCTTTTGGGTTTTGTTTCTTCCTGTTGATACATGTAGCCGCTGCCGTTCCGCTGTGCTAAGCTATCCAATAAAGCAGCATGAGAGGCTAAAGACAGCACGAGTAGAATATTTGTTCTTCTGCACTCCAAGCGGCTCTTTCCTCGACCTGCACGCCTTAACATTATTAACAGGAAAACGTTTACTGTACGTACTATATATTTATATTTCTCAAACAAATGTTTAGTTCTGAAAAGGTTTTGATCTTTGGTTTCATTCTATAATACTGAAACAATCTATTTAGATTAATGCCTGACTGTTAAACGTGTATAAAGTGTGTGGTGAGGGGTTTAACAGCCTTAAAACATTTATGTACATGTATAATAATTAAAATAAATAAAGATCACTACATTGCAGATTTCACTTATTGCAGGTTGTTTTTAGAACATAACCCCCGCAGAAAATGAGGGACTACTGTACTGACAGATTAACCTGCCCTATTTCTTGAATCCATTTAAATTCAAGTTCAAGTTCAAATCTGCTTCTTTTCCTTCCTTTCCAGCTACTGTGAGCTACATAAAAATCAAACATTTTACATCTAAGGATGCAAAATGATGCTCTGTGCCATCTTGTTTTAGTGTTTTTAATTTTAACATTGAAAACACTGATTCAATCTAGAACCTTTTGGTGAGGATCCAGAAGAGATCCTGCATTCTTAATCTCTGTGACAAACCGACAAACACAAAGCCAATGAAACAGTTTATAATCCTGCAGTCTGTAACGTTTATTTTGTCCAGCCAGTACTCAGTCAGTTTTAGTTTGGCAGTTTACAGAAAACTCTGCTGCTTTGTGCTGATGTGTGAAACAGGGGAAATCTGAAAGTAAATATTTTAAAGAATTAATATGGCCCCCTAAAAAGGCCTCTGAAGAGTTCTTTGGATTTGCAGACATCCTCCCAAAAAGCAACATTTATATTTCATGTTTGACATTTATAGCTTTCCAGGCCTAAAGAAAATGTTTACCTAAATAAATTAAACATTTCTCTGGATCTTTAGATCAATAATTATATACAAATTGTAATATTTTTCAGCCTGTAAAAGTTAGAGGAGGTTTTTGCAATTAAAAAAAGATCATGATTTTGGCATCAAGCGTTTAGAAAGTTTAACAAAGTCCTTAAGGGTTCTAAATGCAGGAAATATCTTCTCCGATGTTTCCCATCTGATGGAAAATGGAACGCAAGAGTCTAGGCCCCTAGACCAGAAACAAGCCTAGACTCTTGCGTTCCATTTTCCAACAGACCAGAAACAAGCCTGTCTACATGCAAGAGTCTAGCCCCTAGACCAGCAACAAGTCTGTCTACATGCAAGAGTCTAGGCCCCTAGACCAGCAACAAGCCTGTCTACATGCAAGAGTCTAGGCCCCTAGACCAGCAACAAGTCTGTCTACATGCAAGAGTCTAGCCCCTGGACCAGCAACAAGCCTGTCTACATGCAAGAGTCTAGCCCCTAGACCAGCAACAAGCCTGTCTACATGCAAGAGTCTAGGCCCCTAGACCAGCAACAAGTCTGTCTACATGCAAGGGTCTAGCCCCTGGACCAGCAACAAGCCTGTCTACATGCAAGAGTCTAGCCCCTAGACCAGCAACAAGTCTGTCTACATGCAAGAGTCTAGGCCCCTAGACCAGCAACAAGCCTGTCTACATGCAAGAGTCTAGGCCCCTAGACCAGAAACAAGCCTAGCCTCTTGCGTTCCATTTTCCAACAGACCAGAAACAAGCCTGTCTACATGCAAGAGTCTAGCCCCTAGACCAGCAACAAGTCTGTCTACATGCAAGAGTCTAGGCCCCTAGACCAGCAACAAGCCTGTCTACATGCAAGAGTCTAGGCCCCTAGACCAGCAACAAGTCTGTCTACATGCAAGAGTCTAGCCCCTGGACCAGCAACAAGCCTGTCTACATGCAAGAGTCTAGCCCCTAGACCAGCAACAAGCCTGTCTACATGCAAGAGTCTAGGCCCCTAGACCAGCAACAAGTCTGTCTACATGCAAGAGTCTAGCCCCTGGACCAGCAACAAGCCTGTCTACATGCAAGAGTCTAGCCCCTAGACCAGCAACAAGCCTGTCTACATGCAAGAGTCTAGCCCCTAGACCAGCAACAAGCCTGTCTACATGCAAGAGTCTAGGCCCCTAGACCAGCAACAAGTCTGTCTACATGCAAGAGTCTAGCCCCTAGACCAGCAACAAGTCTGTCTACATGCAAGAGTCTAGCGGCCCCCTAGACCAGCAACAAGTCTGTCTACATGCAAGAGTCTAGCCCCTAGACCAGCAACAAGTCTGTCTACATGCAAGGGTCTAGGCCCCTAGACCAGAAACTAGCCTGTCTACATGCAAGAGTCTAGGCCCCTAGACCAGAAACTAGCCTGTCTACATGCAAGAGTCTAGCCCCTAGACCAGCAACAAGTCTGTCTACCTGCAAGAGTCTAGGCCCTAGACCAGCAACAAGTCTGTCTACATGCAAGGGTCTAGGCCCCTAGACCAGAAACTAGCCTGTCTACATGCAAGAGTCTAGGCCCCTAGACCAGAAACTAGCCTGTCTACATGCAAGAGTCTAGCCCCTAGACCAGCAACAAGTCTGTCTACATGCAAGGGTCTAGGCCCCTAGACCAGAAACTAGCCTGTCTACATGCAAGAGTCTAGGCCCCTAGACCAGAAACTAGCCTGTCTACATGCAAGAGTCTAGCCCCTAGACCAGCAACAAGTCTGTCTACATGCAAGGGTCTAGGCCCCTAGACCAGAAACTAGCCTGTCTACATGCAAGAGTCTAGCCCCTAGACCAGAAACTAGCCTGTCTACATGCAAGAGTCTAGGCCCCTAGACCAGAAACTAGCCTGTCTACATGCAAGAGTCTAGGCCCCTAGACCAGAAACAATCCTGTCTACTGCCCCATTATTATTATTGCAAGTAAATATATAACAGTTCCAAGATCCCCCCCCCCCCCCCAGACACACACACTATTGGTAGATTCAAGACCCATCAAAATAATAAACATATAAACAGCCTCAGACTCGTTAAATCTTTATCGGCCTGACCAGAATATCATCTGCAAAATGTGAATCCCCAGCCGGCTGGGTTTTATTATGTATAATGCAGGAACAATCTTCACTTCAAACGCTTTTTCAAAATGTCAAGAGTAAGTGAATGTTTTATGGAGTGACCGATCTCGTTCCCTGACATGCAACCTAAAGCTCGTGTTCAGTTTACGCTTTTCCCTTGCAATCGCGATTTTCTTCCAGTATTAAGTTCATAAGTTGTAGAAGTGACTGGAAAGAGGTGACAGAATCTCACATTTAGTTTATCTGCTACATCAGTGTTTCCCAACCGGTGTGCCGCGAGAGATCGTCAGGTGTGCCTTGAGAAATTTTTTAATATCACCAATTCTTTTCTTTTTTTTTCTAATATCACCTAATGAACCATTGTCGGGTGTCTGTGCTGTAATAAAGTGTGTGTGCCGCCCATAGATCGCTCTTCAGTTCCTCTCGGCCGCTAACTCTAGTACAGCAACTCCTCCTTGCACTACAAAATAAGAGTGCACACTTCAAAATAAAAGTCACGCAACTGCGCTGCATTTACAGTGTGGCAGATAAAAAAAAATGCATTTATTAAAAAACAGAAAACAAATATTTTCCCCCAAAACCAGTTCTTCATGCTTTGGCTTTTGCCTACTGTACACTTTGTGAGCGCTTCGGTTCCCCTTTGAGGAGGGTCATCCTCAGTGGCAGTTTGGGATCACAGCAAGACGAGCAAGTGACAGTGATGGAGACGTTTCTGAGAAGAGAAAATGCAAATGCCGAACAGGACCCTGGACAAAATTCTCTGCTGTGCTTGGTGTGTGGTGAGAAGCTATCCAATAACTCCACGGTGCCAGGCAAGCTCAAACGCCGTCTCCAAACGAAACACCCTTCGGTTCAAAACAAGCCGATGGACTATTCTGTACGCTTACGTACAAACAATGAGAAACATTAATACTGCCAGCTTGTAAAGGTAAACGAGATGCTCGGCCCTGACGCGGCCAAAGAGATAGCTAAAGTGGGAGCGGAGCATAAAGTCTTGTTGCTCCACACGGAGGTCCGGTGGCTGGCCCGTGTGTACGAGCTACGAGAGGAACTTAAAGTGTTTCTGACAAACGAGAGGTCCGATTACTCAAAGCTGGCGTACCTGCTGATATATTTCATCATCTGAATGAACTGAACACTCGGATGCAAGGCCGAAATGAAAACCTGCTTACAAGCACCGATAAAATGAACGGATTCCGTTTAAAGGTGCAGCTCTGGCAACAACAGGTGCAGCGTGGGAACCTTGAGATGTTCCCACTCACAGAGGAACTGCATGATGGCAACACTGCTGCAATGAGCGAGGTGATTGGCCCACATTTGAAACCTCTTGAGGAGAAGTTGTCATTTTATTTCTATTCAGCCTCCACAGAATGCTTGACTGGGTTAGGGACCCACACAGCTCAGCATCCGGTGCTGGAAGGACCTGACTTTAAAGGAGCAAGAGGAACTCACTGAACTGAAACAAGATGGTGGTTTAAAGCTAAACTTTGCTGATCTTCCTTTGGACAGTTTCTGGTTATCTGTTGCCAAGGAGTTCCCCGTTCTAGCCAACAAAGCTATTCTGACATTGCTCCCGTTTTCAACCACATATCTGTGTGCTGAGCTTCTCAAGCTCGACGGCGATAAAAACTAAAAACAGAGAGACTGAGAGCTGTTGAGGAAGAGCTTCCTGTGTGTCTTTCTACCATTACTGCCAGGATATCCATTTTGTGTTCATCCAAACAGCCCCAGGTTTCTCACTAAGTATAAATACATTAAAAAACTATATTATTAACTCTATATATTATAATAAAGGTCATCTAATATAATATGTACTGTTAGAGTGTCATTTTGGTTGGTGGTGTGCCGCAGGATTTTGTAAATGTAAAGAATGTGCCGCGGCTCAAAAAAGGTTGGGAAACACTGGAGTACATCATACAGTACATAATACAAGACTGTTGCACTCAGTAAGCTTCAGAAGCTTTCACCTATTGTCATGGCCCCTCCTCTGCCGAGCAGGCTGGTTCTTCCTGCTGGCAGAGGAGGGGCCTGTTGATTTGAGCTACCTGGGCTCTATAAAGGCTCTCACAATTTCTCCTTCTCTTTCTGCTCTCCGGTCCTGCTTGCTCCGGCTTGCTTCGGAGTGCAGCCATTCATCTTCACACATGCACTTTCACTCACACACTTTCGCCTTCTATAGTCGCATCTTCAAATTTCATAACCACAATCTTTGTTTGGATTTATTATTATTTTACAATAAATTGTGTTACTTGCCCGATGCGGTTGTCACAGACTTCGGCCGGCCTGTGACACGATACAATAGAGGACCAGAGGGAGCATTAAATCGTGCCCATGATGCAGCACACGTAACTTTCTTCTGTAAAATCTGTATTTTCTCAAGGTAGCTCGGATACGTGTTGCACCGTATGACATTACAATAATCTAAATGTGATTGGAATAGAGTCTGATACAGGGTAAGGAGAGGAAGGAAGGAAGTACAGTAATCCCTCATTTTCCGCGGGGGTTACGTTCTAAAAATAACCCGCAATAAGTGAAATCTGCAATGTAGTCATCTTTATTTATTTTAGTTATTATACATGTACATAAATGTTTTAAGGCTGTAAAACCCCTCACCACACACTTTATACACTTTTAACAGTCAGGCATTAATCTAAATAGAATGTTTCAGTATTATAGAATGAAACCAAAGATCAAAACCTTTTCAGAACTAAACATTTGTTTGAGAAATATAAATATATAGTACGTACAGTAAACGTTTTCCTGTTAATAATGTTAAGGCGTGCAGGTCGAGGAAAGAGCCGCTTGGAGTGCAGAAGAACAAATATTCTACTCGTGCTGTCTTTAGCCTCTCATGCTGCTTTATTGGATAGCTTAGCACAGCGGAACGGCAGCGGCTACATGTATCAACAGGAAGAAACAAAACCCAAAAGGGACGTCATACGTGACGTTTATGCTCCTACAATATAATATATATATATATATATTATGGCATGCCGTTCAGGAACTTATTATATATATATCTGGTCTGAGAATATGGACCGAACTCTGGAATATATATATGAAAAGTCTGAGAATATGGACCGAACTCTGGAATATATATATGAAAACTTTGAGAATATGGACCGAACTCAGGAATATATATTTTGATATATATATTCAGAAATTTCCATATATATATTCAGACATTTCAATATATATATTCAGAAATTTCGATACACGGGAACATATATGTGGAGACCGCGGTGTAGTGGATAGGGTTCCGCGCTCTCACCCCCGCGGCCCGGGTTCGATTCCCGGTCAGGGAGCCAGATCGATCTTGTGTCATTAATAGCCTGAGATCTAGTGCCGGCAATCCTCAATGAGGAGGTGATGAACGCCCTGAAACAAATCCGCAAGGGTTTTTTTGAAATGCTCCTCTTAGACAGGATGTTTGACTGTAATACATGCTGTAAGTGTCTGTCTGACGCGCGACAAGTCACGTGATGGCCCCTGGGATCTGTCTGCCTGTCTGTTTGGATCTCCTGGTTGTGACCTCTGCCTGTTTTTTGGACCTTCCCTTTGCCTGCCCCTTCGGATCTGTCTGCTGGTTTGGACTGACTACCCGGTAACGAAAAATAAAGCTCCGTTTTTGGATCCCAACTCTACTGTCGTGCAATTGGGTTTTTTCCTGCTGTGATCCCTAACATTCCCTGCTTGGGCTGCTGCCCCCGCGACCCGGCCCCGGATAAGCAGATGAAAATGGATGGATGGACAAAAAAATAAATGCAGCTTTATTTTACATTTTACTTTGGTTGTGATTTCAACGTATCACACATTTGCCTCTTTGGTAGATCCTTATTTTACTGTCTGTATATTCTCTCTCTCTCTCTCTATTACACACCAGATATGTTGTGCTTTTATACATTCATGAATGCTGATCATTGTGGTATGACACAATCTCCAGCTCTATTTGCCTGCCTTTATATTTATGGCGAGTAACTGTAAGAGTGTATTTGACAGTTTGGGTGTGATTGTGTGATTGGTCTAAGGCAAAACCAGCACATGGTCTGTATTCATTACAGCCCACATGTGTGTGTGTGTGGGGGGGGGGGGGGCTAAAGTGTCATCCTTCTAAAGCAGCTGTCACAGCTTTATTGGACCGATATTTCACACACCACATGCTGGCTCAGAGTAGGTGTGTGTGTGTGTGTGTGTGCAAGACTGATCCTACACTCAAAGCAGGACACTACAAGAAGAAAAATAACACAAGCGTCAGCTCTATGTTTTACTCCTGTTCCCCAGTACAACTGCACCAAGAACAACTGCTGTGAAACTCCAGTGTTCAGGACAGGAACCTAGAAGGACAGATGGTGGTGGACTTTGGTGTTCAGGACAGGAACCTAGAAGGACAGATGGTGGTGGACTTTGGTGTTCAGGACAGGAACCTAGAAGGACAGATGGTGGTGGACTTTGGTATTCAGGACAGGACCCTAGAAGGACAGATGGTGGTGGACTTTGGTGTTCAGGACAGGACCCTAGAAGGACAGATGGTGGTGGACTTTGGTATTCAGGACAGGACCCTAGAAGGACAGATGGTGGTGGACTTTACCAAAAGGATGGAAATGGCAGCAGGTAAAACTTGTTTCCAGAAGAGACGAGAACATAGGGTGACCTACGAGAGTGGAGGGAGGAGCACACAGGTGGACGACAGTTTAAACGAGGTTGGTGACTGTAAGGTTGTGGTAGGAGAGAGTGTAGCCAACCAGCATAGACTGGTGGTGAGGAAGAGGATGAAGGCAGATCAAAGGACAAAGTGGTGAAGGCTGAAGAATGAAGAGTGTTGTGTGGCTTTCAAGGAAGAGGTGAGACAGGCTCTGGGTGGACAAGAGACGCTTCCAGAGGACTGGAATACAACAGCTAAGGTGATCAGGGAGACAGGTAGGAGAGGACTGGGTGTGTCTTCTGGAAGGAAAGGAGAACTGGTGGTGGAACCAAGAAGTGCAGAAGTGTCTACAGGAAAATATGTTACCTAAGAAAAAGTGGGACATTGAGAGGACAGAAGAGAGTAGACAGGAGTACAGGGAGATGAGCCGCAAGGCAAAGGTAGAGGTGGCAAAGGTCAAACAGAGGACATCCGATGACCTGTATGCCCGGTCAGATAGTAAAGAGGGAGAGAAGGATCTGTCCATGCTGGACAGACAGAGAGACAGAGACAGGAAGGATGTTCAGCAGGTTAGAGTGATGAAGAGTAGAGATGAAGGTGTTGACAGAGGCCAGTAGTGTGTAGGAAGATGGAAGAAGTATTTAGAGGCATTAATCAATGAGGATAATGAGAGAGACCAAAGGGTAGGAGAGGCACCTCTTGTGGACCAGGAAGTGTCAAAGATTGGCACGAGTGAAGCTAGAAAGGCAGTTGGACTGGACAACATACCTGTAGAAGTATGGAAGTGTCGGGGAGAGGTAGCTGTAGAGTTTTTAATGGGGTTGTTTAATACAATCCTAGAGGGGAGGAATATGCCAGATGAATGGAGAAGTGTTCTGGTGTCCATTTTCAAGAAGAAGGGAGACATACAGAGTTGTGTAAACTATAGGGGGATAAAGCTGATGAGTCATATAATGAAGTTATGGGAAAAAGTGGTTGAGACTGCACTAAGGAAAGAAGTAAGTATTTATGAGCAGCAGTATGGCTTTATGCAGAGGAAGAGTACCACAGATGCAATGTTAGCATTGAGGCTAGCGAGGGAGAAGTACAGGGAAGGTCAGAAGGAGCTTCATTGTGTCTTTGTAGATCTAGAGAAAGCCTAGGACAGGGTGCCCATAGATGAACTATGGTACTGCATGATGAATTCTGGAGTGGCAGAGAAGTGTGTCAGAGTAGTTCAGGACATGTAGGACAGTTGTATAACAGCAGCGAAGTGTGCAGGAGTAACAGGGAATTTAGTGCAGAGGTGGTATGCACCAGGGATCAGCTCTGAGCCCCTTTTTGTTTGCCATGGTGATGGATAGAGTAACAGATGAGGTGAGACAGGAAGCTCCTTGGAATATGATGTTTGCAGATGACATTGTGATCTGCAGTGAGAGCAGGTAGACGATAATCTAGAGAAGTGGAGGTCTGCTCTAGAAAATAGAGGGATGAGCAGGGAATAGAGGGATGAGCAGGAGCAGGAGTAAAACAGAGGGCTTCAGGTACCTCTGGTCAACAATGCAGAGTGATGGAGAGAATGTGGAAAGGAGGTGAAGAGTTTTGTGCAGGCAGGCTGGAACGGGTGGAGGAAAGTATCAGGTGTGCTCTGTGATAGGACGAAGGGACAGGTCTACAAGACAGTGGTGAGGACAGCCATGATGGACGGCTAAGAGACAGTGGTGAGGACAGCCATGATGGACGGCTTAGAGACAGTGTCTCTGAGGAAAAGACAGGAGGCAGAGCTAGAAGTGGAGGAGATGAAGATGGTGAGGTTGTCCTGCTGGGAGTGACCAGGCTGGACAGGATTAGAAATGAGACAATAAGAGGGACAGTGAAGGTTAGACGTTTTGGAGATAAGGTCAGATAGATAAGGTCTTGGCGTTGGGGGATCAGGATAAGTCGCTGGAGATGTGGGTGCCCAGAAAACTGAAGGTGGAGACAGTTTCCACACGTACTCCATTGATGAAGAGTGGGGCGTGGTCTGGTCTGTGCATAAGTCCATAAAAAGTTATATTGTTTTCTGGCCGTTCAGTGTCAGGTTGTTTTCTGAGCACCAGATAGACAAATTCGGTCCTGTACACTATCTCGTCCCAGTCTGAGATGAGCCCAACCACAGCAATTTTTTTTTTTTTTTCCCGCTGTAGAGGGCTGTGCACACCAAAGTGAAACAAAACATGGACAAACAAAAAGTAACAAATACACAGTGTTCTGAAAAGAAGGTGCAATGGATTTATTTGTGCTCATTAATTCTATCCCTTTTATCCAATGCCGCACCAAAGCCAGAGAATGTGAGCCCCCGTACCCTGTTATGTAGTTCCCCAGTTCCCAGGCTGGGGAACTATCCCAGCACCGTGGATGAGTGAATAGCCATGTGCTATATACAAGTGGGTGTGGTGCATTAAAATTGGGGGCAGGCGGGGCCAGACGGGAGATGCGGAGGAGGGCAATGGCGCACTCCTGCCCCGTGGCCGCCATATCCCTTATCTCCCTGCCTAGCACCCACCCGAACCCCCAAAAATGGGGTATGTGTGGTGCATTAAAATGGGGGTGGTTGCATTGGAATGCTCGAGGAATGCCCCCCAGCACCAGCCCCCCCGTGTGTATTTAGAAGTGATGTGCTAAGGTGGTGAGTTAGGAGGCCCCGACAAATCAGGCGGGGGAAGTAGGGAGCCCGACCATAATGCCCCCAAGGAGAAGGGAGAATTATGCAATGGTGGAGTCTAATCTTTGTAGCAGAAAGCCGTCATATATAATTTCCAAACATCACACGGTACGTCTCCTGTCGTTCACATCTGGTCCGTCAGCATCTCAGGTCCGTCTGGACTCCATCATCTGCAAATTTGATGATGCTGTTGGTCGGGTGTGACGGGGTACAATCGAGCATGTACAGGGTGTACAGCCGGGGGCTCAGCACACAGCCCTGAGGGGCACCAGTGCTTAGTGTGTGACGAGGAGAGGTGGGGGCCAAGTCGGACGGATTGTGGGCTGGTGCAGGTCGACAGGGGGGTCTCTAGGCCAATCAGTTTTGTAACCAGTATATCCGGGATAATAGTGTTGAACGCTGAGTTGTAGGCCACGAAGAGCATCCTCACATTGCTCTTCCTCTTCAGATGGCTCAGCGCTCTGTGGAGTGTCAGGGCGATGGCGTCCTTTGATCGGTTCACTGTAAGGGAACCGGTGGGGGTCAAGGTAAGGAGTAAGAGGTCTCTAATGTGGGCCGAGATCAGCCGCTCAAAACACTTCATGACCACAGACGTGAGAGCTACGGGTCTGTAGTCGTTGAAGCTGTCTGGGGGGGTTTGGGATGGGGATGATGGTGGCAGCCTTCAGACATGGAGGGACCGTGGCGTGCGCCAGGGAGAGGTTGAACAGCTTGGTGAAGACCCCCGACAGCTGCTCTGCACACGCTTTTACCACTGCTCCCGGGACGCCATCCGGTCCAGTAGCCTTCCTGGGGTTCACTGCTCTCAATGTTCTCCTCACCTAATGCTCCTGGAGAGAGAGATGGGGGGCGCTGGAGTCAAGGGGGCAGTGTGTCCAGCTGAGAGGTGGTCTCAAAGCGGGCGAAGAAGTTGTTTAGCTCCTCTGCCAGCTTGCAGCTGGTCATTTGGCGCTGGCCTTTGTAGTTGGTGAGGGCCCGGATGCCTGTCCACACCTGTCCAGGGTTGTTGTCCATGAGGAATCCCTCGATCTTCCTCCTGTCGGCCTCCTTGGCACGTTGGATGCCTCTCCTCTGGCAGCGCTGTACAGAGCTGTGTCACCTGACCTGAAGGCAGCGTTCCGAGTTCTTATCAGAGGCTGGATTCCGTTCATCATCCAGGGTTTCCTGTTTGGAAAGACCCGGATGCGTTTGTCCACTGTGACATTTTCTACACAGGTCTTAATGTAAAACATCACAGTGTGCCTCCAGGTCCTGTTGTTCAAAGACGCTCCAGTCTGTACAAGCAAAACAGTCCTGTAGCTGAGGGAGGGCATCACCAGGCCAGGTTCTGATGGTTTTTGTAGTCGGGGAGTTTTGTTTTCTGGGGGGGGGTATAGGCTGGAATGAGGAGCAGGAAGAGGTGGTCGGATTGTCCTAGGTGGGGGAGGGGGGTTGGCCTGTATGGTGGCGTAAACATGGTCCAGTGTGTTTTTCCCTCTGGTTGGGCACTTTACATGTTGGTGGAATCTGGGGAGCACAGTCTTTAGCTTGATTAAAATCCCCTGCGATGATGTGGACGCCGTCCGGATGAGCTTACTGCTGTTTGTTTACAATACACTGAAGATGCATTGCTAACGTTAGCATCCGGGTGGAATGTAGACAGTCGTGACAATGACTACTGTTAGCAGATAAAACGGTCTGCACTGGGCAGTCCTCCCCCTCAGTTCTTACCGGAGGCTTCGTATCTGTCCTGGCGGTGGATGGTTCGGCGTGCTAGCTCCACCGTAGCACCAGGGACGAGCGGGCGCAGCCAGGATTCCGTTACGATCAACAGGCAGCACTCCCGAATGTGGCGGTTGTAGGCGTTCAGTGATTGTAACCATTTTGTTCGCAAGAGATCTGGCATTGGTAAGGAAGATGGAAGGGACTGGAGGTTGGTGTGGTCTCTTCCTCAGCCGAGTCAGCAGACCCGCTTTGCACCCCCGCTTTTGCTTTCTCTCTCTGTGCCGGCGCCGGCGCCATCGCCTGTTGGGCCCGACAACAATCCACGGAGATCTCGCTATCGCCAATGGGATGTCTTGGTCCCGTGTGAAGGCAGTTGTGACTTCCCCGTTGAGCTTAAGTCCAATGTCCACGAGGACATGAGAGTGTTGGAGAGGACGATACAAAGGACAGGGTGAAGTGGAGAAGGTTGAGTTGCTGTGGCGATGACTCATGGGACAAGAAGAAAGTACAGCCGTGGTTTATTATTATTATTATTACACATGTGCAAGCAGAAAAATGTATTTTAATTATAGATTATTTTAGCACATTATATGCTTTGCATGCTGCTATCGGGGTGTTTTATGGATCTTGTAAATACAAATATCATAAATGAAATAATTGTACATTTACGTTAGTCAGCATTTGTTTTGTTGAAGAAGTCTGATATGCAACCCTGCTAAGGCGATTATGGGATTGGCTTGTTTTTTTTGTTTGTTACATTTTAGCAAGATCATCCAATAATGAATGAAGGTATTCTCATTCAATTTTTACCAAATTTGGAACCTAGCATATCTTTGAGATGATTCATTTTGGTTATTATTGGATCTGGGTCAGGATCTGGATCTGGATCAGGCAATTTTTGATAAAATATTCTTTAAAATTGTTGTGTAAGTTTTGCCACAGCGGTGGAGCTATGCTGAGCACGTAAGCATCGTCCATATGTCCTTCCAGCAGACTCGATCAGATTTGCTGATGAGTCCAAACCTGCCTCCTGTAGTTGAGGGCGCTGCTGTTAATGCCAGAGCTTGGCCAGACTGGTCGCTCGGTGGTTTGGTGGGGGGGGGGGGGGGGGGGGGTGGAACAGAGACATTGTAACGGGGCAAGACTTTAACTCTGATTGAACAATGTATTGTGGGCCCTTTAGCCCTGCTGGTAATTCATTAATCACACACACGCATCCCTCTCCTGACCCTCAGGCAGAATGAGGTGAATAAATGCATAGTGATTGGGTGTGTATGACTGTTGCTTAGTAACAGTTTTATAATTACTTGTATCAAAGTCGTATTGAATTTAAAACAAGGATGTCAGTCGGAGGATGAACCATGTTTCATAAATATTGTGACCGACACAATGCTTCCAAACATTGTGTGTGTTCTGTAAAGTTGTGTACCGTGCTTGTTTATTTCATTCTAAAGATTATATGGTAAATAACTCGGGCCAGATTTCTCTACCTGAGGCCAGATCATGTCACTCCTGCAGGTGTGGGTTAACTTTAAATTTGTTTTAATACAAGCAACAACAAAGCGACAGGATAACATTCCTAACGGGAGGGAACACTGGAAACTGCAGAATAATGAATACGCTGAGTCCCCTGCAGCAAGACCAGATCACTGCAGTCCTCCTAAAGCAGGGGTCTCAAACTCTGGAGGTAGACTCGGGTTCAGGATGGGCTTAAAAGGTATGTAACAGTTCAGAACATGAACGGTCCTGCAGAACAACCTAATCCTCATACCTCCCTCGTTCACAGCTGACTCACATTTGCCTTGAAGGAGGAAGCAATTGAGACCCTCAGTATGGCTTGAAGACGCACACACTTGTCATCGGCAGCACTGACAAGCTGCCCCTGGCCTTTCAACGTCTTGTTCAGTCTATGCAGCTCCTGTATGATGTCTCCAAGAAAGAATAAGTCCAGGAGCCATTTGGGCTCACTGAGCACAGGAAAATCCAGCCCATCATTCTCCAAGAAGGCTTTCACTTCTGCTCTTAACGTAAAAAAACAACCTCTTCATGAGGTTTCCCAACATACTGTGCCTTGTTGAAGTAGAACACGTCCTCATAGCCGACTCTATTTCCTCCAAAAGGCACAAAGCTGCCAGTGTTGGAAGCCCCTGGACCTGGCATGATGCATTTCACAAAGACATACATCACATTGTCACCACTTGTCCTGCTAATGGGTCATCCTCTTCCATCCCCCCCCCCCCCCCCACTGACGGCACGCCGTCGTTTGTTATTCCAGCAACCATCTTCCCTGGCAAACCGGCATCCACAACGGCATCACACAGCTGGCAGCGTATCTCCTGAATAGTGGGCTGGCCATGCATCGGAATCACTCAGCAGCTCCCCCATCACTTCAAAATGATTGTCAACGCCATGGAAACGCATCACGAGCTGTGCAGTGTCAGCGAAGTCTGTGCTCGCATCAAGATCGTACATGTTATCGTCAGAAATGTTGGCTGGCGTCCGTTGACTTAGCCTTCTTTTCCCGACAGGTTGTACTTGCAGCCTGTAACGTGCACTTTTTTGAAGGCCCCGCCCTTTGAATGGCTCGCCCACCTTTGCAGTCATCACACTCACCCCAGAGCGACCTACGAGTAGCGCATCACTCTCTTTGCTTGCTATCTGCAAAAAGCCTTTTTGCCTCAGTGCACATGTTCCCAGATTGGCGACCCAGCATGAGCGCTAGGCCACGCCTCTGTTTTAAAATAATACATTTAGTCATCAAACATGAGTCAAAGTCATCGAGATCCTCTTTGGCATGTTTGAATTTAAACAGTTTAACACCAAATACCATACCGACAGCATCCACACATGAAGCTCTGTCTTGTTGGGCCGTGGGGGGGCTGCTGCATTGATGCTCTGGTTGTGAGCTACAGAGCCATTTGGTCCCACCTCCTCTGAGAGAGAGCAGTGGTGACTCTGTCCACACGGGGCGGGGGGGGGGGGGGGGGGGGGCTCTTCTGTCTGCTTCTGTCCCACTGCCTGGCAGTGGGCATCCGTCCTCCCCTTCACATCCACCTTGATGTTGGGCCGCTTCTCTGACCCCACAGCATCGACAGCCTCGCACGCTTTCTCCCACTCGGCCCTCTGACATTTGCCGCTTATGCCGGAGGACAGCGTGCAAAAGACAAGACTGTTACACTCATCCACTTCCACGAGTAGCGCCTCCAACTTCCTGTTCATGAAACTTCTTTTTCCCACTCTTTTCATTTGCTGATCGTGAAGAGGGATATTTTTGTGCGCACGCCGTTTCATGGATTTTAGTGTACAACATGTTTCAGTAGGAAATGCACACAAGTCTTCGTGCATGAGGCCCCTGGGCTTTTTGGAAAGTGCCTTGAGATAACTTGCTTTGATTTGATGCTATCCAAATAAAAAGACTCATGCTTTCAGATGTAGCAAGCAACAACAGGGTACACATGTTGGTGCATCTATCTGGTAGTGAGCGCCTCCCGTAAACCAGCAGTGATTCTTGGAGTGTGCTTTCAGCGTGTGGCAGAGCCAGAGAACATTTGCTGGTTTGTGAGAGTATCGGTCCTTGCACTGCATGTTTCACTCTATCAATCTATCAACATCTGTTTCTGTCTTATCCAGGTGAGCCTGATGCACAATGGATGGCCAGTGATTTCAGCTTTTGCTGGAGACCAGGACGTGACGCGCGAGGCGGCCAGCAATGGCGTTTTGATCCAAATGGAGAAGGGTGACCGGGCCTACCTCAAATTGGAGAGAGGAAACCTAATGGGAGGATGGAAATACTCCACCTTCTCTGGCTTCCTGGTGTTCCCTGTGTAGGAGAAGAGGCAGAGGAGGAGGAGCCAGGAGTGGAAATGAGGAAGTATGATGATGAGAATGCTGCTGATGATGAAAAGGCAACTGGAAAAAGAACAGCATGGGAAGAAAAGATGGTGTCAATCATATGACAAAGAGAGAAGAGGACAACCAACTATGTTTGGAACACTGCAGTGAGAGGAGGGAGGAACGATGGGAGATGCTGCAGATGTAAGATCACGAGCCCAAATGATTCTGTGAGGGTAAATCTGTAGAATGAATTAGTGTTAACGCCCTCCTGTCATCCCTCCTCTCCTCTCGCTGTTGCTTGACTGCAGCTTTGGACCGCCAAAACATTTTTATTCTCTGCTGAAAGACACAATTGATCATTTATATGTTCTAGACTCTTCTTAATCCTCCGTGTAAGCTCCCCCATCCCGAAACACTCATTCAATGATTCATCCATCCATTCCTATCAACACAAGCTTTAAAGAATGTTTCTCCCACTGTTCACTACATCCCATTTACTGTGGCAAATTTCTTTTAAATGTTATTTTTAATGCTTGAGAATATTTCAAACTCAGGTGCTCCACACTCTTTTATATTACGTGTCAACTCTGTGGGTGTCATTGCAAATATTGGATTATGAAAGACTCATTTGCTATTGTAACTATGGTATTCCAATCTTGTCATAGAACGATCACACGTGTTAACGCGAACAGCGTACTCGCCAGCTCTGACAGTCAGCTCTGGCTACTAGTGGAAAGATGCTGCACCAAAGAAACCAAATGCAGCGTGCTACAAGACATCAAATATAAAGCGTGCTATTTGAACGGAAACTGTCTCCATTGTGCAGCAACAGCATAACAATGTGATAGAATGCTGCCCAGGTGATTTCGGCCACTCATCAACAGTATTTATTTTGTTACTTTTCTTTAAGCAATTATCACACCTGGCATTCGAGCATGGTTAAACCAGCAATGCTGCTTTTGGGGACTTCTTGTCCAGTCAAAAGGGGTTCTCAGGGTTTCACCTTTGTTGTTGGGTACATCGAGCAGCTGCAGAACGATGTTAGCGTGTTTCTTCTAAACGAGATTCACAGAAAATTCAAACATACTAAAAGGCACAATTATGTAGCTTAATTTACTAGTGATGATTGGTGAAGACACAAACAACAGCTTGAAATATACTGTGGACAAATGACATTTGTGCCAAGAGTTGCCTAAAACAACATATTTCCATGAAAACCACACATAATAAAATTAGTATAAAATTCAACCTATAGAAACACACAATACAATGATATGCTTGATATGTGGGTATAATTTGTTGGAGCGAGATTTGCGCTGGAGATTAATGTCAAAATGTGTGTGTCTGTCAGCAGCGATAAAAGCAGGATCAAATGAATGGTCTAGTTATCGTATCGGAAGAGACATAATTTCATTCATTTCATGGTTGAGGCGAACAAAAGCAACCTCATATGCTGTAGGTAGGGTGAGACAGGTTAATGTGTAGTTAGCAAAGATGAGGTAGGGTGAGACAGGTTATGGTGTAGTTAGCAAAGATTAGGTAGGGTGAGACAGGTTATGGTGTAGTTAGCAAAGATTAGGCAGGAACATACAGGTTATAGCGTAGTTAGCAAAGATGAGGTAGGGTGAGACAGGTTATAGCGTAGTTAGCAAAGATGAGGTAGGGTGAGACAGGTTATAGCGTAGTTAGCAAAGATGAGGTAGGGTGAGACAGGTTATAGCATAGTTAGCAAAGATTGGGTAGGATGAGACAGGTTATGGCATAGTTAGCAAAGATTAGGTAGGGTGAGACAGGTTATAGCGTAGTTAGCAAAGATTAGGTAGGATGAGACAGGTTATGGCATAGTTAGCAAAGATTAGGTAGGGTGAGACAGGTTATGGCATAGTTAGCAAAGATTAGGTAGGGTGAGACAGGTTATAGCGTAGTTAGCAAAGATTAGGTAGGATGAGACAGGTTATGGCATAGTTAGCAAAGATTAGGTAGGGTGAGACAGGTTATGGCATAGTTAGCAAAGATTAGGTAGGGTGAGACAGGTTATGGCGTAGATTGAACCCTTGTGGAACCTCAGCCGTGCCCCCTTTGTCTCAAATTAAGCTAACAGCTGCGACCTAGCAACCCACAGGCTGATAGTTTAACCAACTTACCAACCCACAGGCTGATAGTTTAACCAACTTACCAACCCACAGGCTGATAGTTTAACCAACTTACCAACCCACATTCAAGATTCAAGATACTTTATTATCATTATGCGAACATAATAAAATCGTGAGAAGGCCCACGGCTTAAGGCATTCATCAAAACAATCAAAATCAGAAACAAAAACTAAATTCTCTCAAGAAACAATATATATATATACATATACATAATGCTGATAGTTTAACCAACCTACAGGCTCTCCGTGATTGGAACTGCAAGTTGTGTCAAATGTAATACTGGAATAGTTTCAGTGGCAGCAGGCTGACCCACAACGTGACTCGCGTGAAGCTCTGAATGTGTCTCCTCACAACAGACGCAGGTCAATGAGCACTTCCTGCTTGAACAAGCACTTCCTGCGTGCATCGACACCTGAGTCACGGCATTAGAACCACGTTACATTTAAATCAATGTGGAACATGAAAACAAATAGAAATAAAACCTGGTATGTAACACAAGTATAAAATATATTGAAATGGCTTCAGATATTAATATGAATAACTTGAATATCTTCTAGGAACGCTTGGGCAGCTTGACCGCCCAGAACAATCGTGTCCGAGAGAACAAAAGAGATGCGTTTTTGTTCCTGATTACATTTTAACCATCACAAATAAATTACTGTTCTCGCTCTACAAAAGGAATTATGCTTTGTTCGTTACAAACATATAACAAGCGAAAGGCACTCCTAATGAAGTATTAATACTTTGGACAGAATGGCTTGTTCTGTCGTCGGTTTAAATGTGTTTTACTTCTGTGATGAAGATACTTTGCCCAGAAAAACAAAAACAAAAAGAGCTTGAACGGAGAACTGTAAGGCCGAACCAAACCCTGCAGCCACATGGAGAACGCCAGACGATGCCCGACTGCAGTACATTGTGTATTTCCACTCTCTTGTAAAGGTGTAAATGTCCAGTATTAAGCCTCTTAGCTCTGATTGCCTGTAACAGAGACTGGCTGAGACTGCCTAGTAGTTCTGTGTAATGAACTGCGTTGGAAAAAGTCATACAGAAATCATTGCTAGATTGTTGACGTTTATTTGATCAGCTTTCTGGTGCCACGTGAACGCCATCCCCATCACCCCCCCCTCCCCCCACTTTACAGCCCATCCACCTTCACTTCAACTCAGCCGTCGACCCACGAGTGCAGATGTCTCGCTCTTCCTCGCTCTTCCTCGCTCATCCCGGTCCATCTTCCTCCTTGTTCTTCATCCTGTCCGTTTCCTCCCAGCACAGATCCGTCCTTGCTTTTCTTCAACTTTGGACATTGAAGCCAACAAACCAACTGACAAACACAAACTGCATTACATAATACAGCTTGTGTTTCAAAGTTGTTTATATATATATATATACACACACAAGTATACAATACATATACATACACATATATTGGAATCACTATAAAGTCACTATTTCTACTCTACTTGCATAATTATGATAATACTTAGAATACACATACTTAAAAACTGAATCTGATTGGTGACGATAAGATCTGCATTTCTGTACTTTAGTGTAACATGAAAGAAAACTATTCTAAAATAATCTTAGTAGTGATTTTCTGTTGAAATCTGAGGCTGCTGCTTTGCTCTTCTGACATGCTTCTTGTTTTTGTTAAGGGTCAATCAAAGTGGTGGATATAATGCTGAGGATAATAACAATAAGAAGAAAAAAAAGTCCCTGCTACTATCAAGACGTTTATTTATTTTAATAATTATGATTATCAAACAATCAAAAAACAAATCTACTGTTTTCTTATTCATTTGCTCTGATGAAATCAATAAAATTGAAAATGTACTTTTATTTTTCTTAAATCTCCTTTAAGCCTGGTCTCACAATTTATTGTGTTGAAGCTCCTTATCATCTTTCAGCAGTCAGACCCCCCCTCTGTACTGTGCACCGTATCATGGTCTCCCCCCCTCTACAGAGGTATTCCTTGTCTGTTCTGGCTCCTCTAAATAGTCTCTTTCATTCTTTTTTATTTTATTTGTACTTTTTCTCTTTACTCTGGACACAACCACTCCCACCTCGCTCCTTTTTGTACGTCTGTTAGCTATGAAGATTTCGTGGTCCATTTCTCTCCAGACTCGTAATAAGTTCCAGAGGGAAAATTAGAGCTGGGTTAAAAAAGCACCGTCACATCATCTCCCCAGTTCCTGCAGAAACCAAATAAATAAACGTTCGTGGGTCTCTCTCGCGCTGTCTCTTTTGCTCATTATTATTAGACAAGTGAGTTTTTTAAGATAAGAATACATTTATTGTCATTGAGCATGTCACAAGTACAAGCAATAAAATACAGTAACCATAACATATTTTTCAGCTCTATACTTGAATGCTTATTGGATGTAAGCATATCAGGTGATGTGTGTAATGAGGGTGGGTGTGGCTTAAGGAAATCAACACCCTATATTCAGGTGTACAAAACTGTATTAGGCAAAACAGACTTAAAACAGACTTAAAACACGGGTTCATCTACAACAGCTGATTAGCTTCGTTAAGGAGGCAATGAAGCGCTCAAACCTGCTCCGGCACAGGGAGACCAAGAACCCTGGAAAAAAAAATAAGAATGTGGAATTTACGATACAAAACATGTACGTGAACATGAAGGACAGTCGCAATTATTGAGACCAGTTATTGCAAGTGCATAAGATAAAGTTTATTGGTAAGATTGTTTTTAATTACCCCCCCCCCCCCCGGTCCGCGATGAAATTGCCCGCCATGAAACCGGTCTGTGGCAGGAAAAAGGTTGGGGACCGCTGCTCTATACTATATAAATAACATTGAATTGAATTGAAATGAAAGATGTAAATTAACTATCCAAGATTTGAGAAGAATCAAATGTCAGGCTACCAGGAATCAATTATCCTCTAGCGCAGGCATGGGCAAACCCAGGCCCGGGGGCCATATACGGCCCGTTGGTCTCTCTAATCCGGCCCGCCATACCTGTCCAAATTATATTATTAAATAAAATTGTATTATAATTAAACCTCAGTCATTTGACCTTTTCCCTGTAATGCTACCTGTAAAAGGCCAAATCCTTTAATGCAATAGCTTTCATGTGTCATTTATATTAGCTCACACAAATACTCCATCCATCTGTTCTTGGTCCGGCCCCTCTGCCAAATTTTAGAACCTATTGTGGCCCACGAGTCAAAAAGTTTGCCCACCCCTGATCTAGCGCCATCATATTCCTGGATGGAATATGTGTCCCGAGAAGTACAAGGTGTTCAGTACTCAGAGACATGGCCAAGGTTAGGAAGGCTGACACTTGACCACCTCGGAACAAGACACATCAGTGCAGGAAACATCAAGAAATATCTGAAGATAGATGTTTCACTATAAGAATAAAATTGCATAGAGCTCTAGCAGAGACTGACGTTGTGTACGTTGTCACTGTTGAGCACAAATGCAGACAAGGTATAGAAAAAAAATAAAAAATGAAGACAGATGTTTCAAATGTTTGATGGACTGATGAGATGAGAGTGACTCTCGAGGGACCAGATGTGTGCGCCCGTGGCCGGATCAGACACGGCCGCAGAGCTCCACGTCGACTCAGATGCCAGCAAGGTGGAGGTGTGGTACTGGTACTGGTACGGGCTTGTCGGGTTGAAGATGGACTCAAAACCAGCTCTCAAACCTCCTGCCAGGTTTTAGAAGACACTTTCTCCAAGCATTGGTGCAGGAGAAAGTCGGCATCTTTCAAGAAGACCATGATTCCATGCAGGACAACGGTCCATCACATGCATGAATGTACTCCACTGCGTGCTTAAAGGCCTTAAAGATGAAAGAGTAACGACATGCCCCCCCCCCCCACATGACCGAGACCCTACTGAGAGCACCTGGTGAAGGTAAACGGCCCGCCTCCCTGAACAGCGTCAGGAAGCCGTGGCTGCTGCTGCACAAAAGGTTGATCGTTACCAGATCCTCAAATGGTCGGACTCCATGAATGGAAGTTATTTACGTTATTTACTGCTATTGATCAACTATCAGAAATATTTATTCACTAATTTAGAGTTGTTTATTATTCTCACTAACAAATACATGCAGGAAATTTTCATTTCTCATTTAAGTGCATAATAATTGTGCACAAATAGATAGAAAGCCAAAACCTCACTTTTACCTTCTTAAATATTGAGGCTTGAGGTTTATGAACATTTTCAATTGACCCAGAGCATTGTAATAATTCAATCATAAAATCAATCTTCAAAAAAACATCTTGCCTACTAGTTTCTGAGGCTTACCTGGCACAGCAAGTTAAGGCGTTTCCCTCCATAAAAAGCAGTTCTTATTTAATATCATTTGTTTGCTGAAATAATTGTACCAACGCTAATAACAATGGAAAATAATTGTTATATAGATACAAACACACACACACAATGCTATAAATGATATCCTGTATTACTGTATATAGTAAGTGCTTGCTCTTTTGGGTCAAGTTGGGTTCTGTCTTTCCCTGCTAATCCTGTAAAGTGCCTTGAGATGACTTCCTGTTATGATCTGGAGCTACAGAAATAAAACTGAATTGAATTATGAGTTTTACCTTTGAGACAGACGATAGCGCTAAGAGCGGTGTGCAGTGTGGAGGAGGGAGGGGGGGGGGGGGGGGGGTTGGACGGTTTGTAGACACTTTATGCAGTAATTGTACCTTACAGGTACACGTACATAAACTTAGACACAGTAGTTCTGCCTCTGGAAGGCTTCGTGTTCTTGACAACATCCTTCTGTTTCAGGATTGTACCTATCGTCCATGTAGTCCGCTCGTACTGGCGTGTCCCATCACTTATGGACACCCCGGTCATGTTTATGGATAGTTTCATGCTTCAACTCTATCATGCTTCATCTCCATCATCATCATCATCATCATCACAGTGCTTCGACTCTCCGAGCAGCAGAAGGTCTGTGGATCTCCCACCGCCTGAGGTTCAGCATCAGCCACTCGTCCTGCAGCTGCACCAGGTCTCCTCAGCCCTGAGGAGGATCAACATCAACAAGGCTGCGGGACCAGATGGCGTGTCAGGCCGGACACCGAAGACGTGTGGTGACCAACTGGCCGGGGTTTTCCTGGACATTTTCAACCTGTCCCAGATCGCTACGAGGGAACGACTGCTTTCACAGCTCGGGGGAAGAAGCTGTTCCTGAGCCTTGCAGTGCTGCTTCTTATTGTCCTGAACCACTTCCCTGATGGGGGCGGGACAAACAGTTTGTGGCCCGGGTGGGTGGGGTCTGTGGCGATGCGTCTGGCCCTCCTCTGGACTCTGGAGACAGAGTAAATAGAGTCCAAGTCAGGCAGACGGTGACCCACAATCCCCTGAGCTGTCCTCACCACCCGGGATAGGTCCTTCCTGTCCTGCGCCGTGCGGCTGGCGTACCACACGGTCGCACTGAGACACAGGATGCTCTCTATCGTGGCCCGGTAGAAGTTCTCAAGCAGCACAGAGGAGAGTGAACTGAATTCCACAAACAGCATCCTGACGTAGGTGTTAGGCTGCTCCAGGTGAGTCAGGGCCGAGTGCAGTGTGTAGGGAATTTCCGTATTTAGATGGGATTCCACAAAGTAATTACATGCCGACACCACTAGGAATGCACTACATTTAGTTTGTTATTGTAATGACTGATTTCAATTGAACGCATCACAGCAGTGACGTCACACAACACAGATAAACATGGGCTTAGATTGGCTGGGGCAAAGTCCCGCCTTCAGGAGACAGAATGACGTGAGGACGAAGCAGGAAGCGTCTTCATTCCAACAAAGCGCGGGCACGAGAGCTGTGTTGGAATCTCAGCGCTGACATCTGAACCAACTTGTACTGATCTGTTAATTATATAAATGTCTTAATCTTAACCCACATTCTCCTCATTGATTACGCACCCACAACGGAGAACAAGAACCGGAAGAGGGTTTGGTAAAACCGTACAAATGTCAGCGAGACGGCGTCCTCCGTGGAGCGGTTCCCCCTGTAGGCGAACTGCAGGCTGTCCAAACCAGCAGTGATGGCATCCTTGATGTGTTTAAGGAGGATCCTCTCGAAGCACGTCATCACGATGGGAGTCAGAGCAACAGGGCGGTAGTCGTTGAGGCAGGAGATGGATGATTTCTTGGGTACAGGCACAATGATGGAGGAATTTTCTTTTTTTTTTTTTTTACAATTACCTTGTCTGCATTCGTGCTCCACAGTGACGTACATAACGTCAGTCTCTGCTAGAGTTCTATGCTTTTTATTCTTATAGTGATTGTGACCTGCCCTCTTGGCAGACTAGCCTATTCATATTTTGTTAGTTTTATTACCTGCTTACTGCCGTAGAGGGCTGTGCACACCGCAGTGAACACACAACATGGACAAACACAAAGTGACAAATACACAGTGTTCTGAGAAGAAAGTGCAATGGATTTATTTGTGCTCCTTAATTCTACCCCTTCCATCCAATCATCACCAAGAGTTGTCCCAATACACCAGGTTCACATTCGTCTCTAGAGGAAAGTCTGGATCACCAAGTTCTCAGGAGATCTGAGGAAGAAGAGAGAGAGCATAGTGAGAGCCACAAACACTGAACCAGCAACCTCCACTGACTCAGAGATCTGTGTGCGGGGTTGACTCTCTAAACGAGTTTTGATAGGTGCTGGAGTGGTGGATCTGGCATGCGTGAGACCTCCACCTAAGAACGGGGCAGCCATCCCGGACCCAACAATGGCAACATGAGCCCCCAGATTACCCCAAGCAGCCACAGCAACCCGAGAACAACCACCATGGCCCCACCAGAGCCACACGCAGAAGAACCAACCCAGGGCCCGGGGGCGACCTACACCAACACAGCCGACGAAACCTAGGCCAGCGCAGCGGCACGGGGCACAGCGGGCCGGCCTAGCGTCCCACCAGCACCCAACACCACACCCCCCACAACCACTCGCCCCCCTCCCAGCACCCTCCACCCATCCCACACCCCCCCAGCCCCCCAGTCCCCACCACCACCCAACCCACCGCCGAGCTCGGACAACCCCCGAACCCAGCAAACCAGCGTCTGGGGAACGGGAGTAGACAGTGCAGGGGCTTCAGCTCTATCTGACCCTATACAGCCATTTGGGGGGAGAGCATTATTCCCTGGGATGGAGAGGAGGGAGCAAGAGGCCGGACCACCATCCCACCCCAAGCCCAGCCCGCCAAGGCCCCACATGCCGCGCCAAGGCCAAAAATAAATAAATTGTGAACCCCCCCATACCCTGTTTATATGGCTCCCCAGATCCCAGACTGGGGAACTTTCCCAACACCATGAATGTGTGAACACCCAGGTGCTATATACAAATGTATATGGTGCGTTAAAATTTGGGGCAGGTGGGGCCGGACAGGGGATGCGGAGGAGGGTAACGGCGCACTACTGCCTTGCGCCCTACCCCTTATCTCCCCGCCAAGCACCCACGTGACCCCATGTGGTGCATTAAAATGGGGGGGGGGGGGTTGCAGAGGGACATTCGGTGAATGCTCCCCAGCACCAGGCCCCCCAGGTGCATGTACCCTATGTGTATATTTACAAATGTGTTGTGCTAAGGTGGTGAGTTAAGAGGCACAGCACATGAGGCCCCAGCCAACCAGGCGGGGGGAGGAGGTAGCCCGACCGTAGTCCCCAGCCTCACCCATCCCACCCACAGGTGTCAGAGGGCCCAACCATGCACAGGGCCCGGATCGAGCGCCACCCCCGACGCATCCCACTCATCCCCCATAATCCAGCACCCAGGAAGGAGGGAGCCGCAAGGCCCCGGCGGGAGGCAGGATGGCGGAAGAGGAGAGGCGGGGAGAGAGGGGAAAGGGGGAGACCACGAGGGGAGAGAAGGGGAGGCAAAGGAGAAGGGAGAGGGGTGAGGGACAGGAGACGAGACCAAGGAGAAGAGGGTGAGCGGGGGACGGGGAGGGCGGAGGAGAGAGGTCAGGAAGGAGGGAGGGGAGGTGAGGGGGCCATGGCCACGCCAGGTCACCAGCCGGACCCGGGCCGCTACTACCAGCAGAGGAGTGACAGACTGCGCCAGCTCGGTGCCATCCCGAACACATGGGCCAGCACCCCGGCATGGCAACCTAGTGGAACACCGGCGGCTGCCCGAGAAGCATGCGCCACCCAGCAGAGACCAGAGGAGCCGGGCCGCGCATATCAAGCCACGGGGACAGCCCCTGAAGAGTTAGCCCAGCATGCCAACAGCCCCGGAGATCAACCATCCTTGTGTGAAGAACATTGAGCTGGAGACTGGAGCTGAAACATAGAAAGTTAGAATGGCTGGGAGGTGATGTATTTCTGAGGTCCACTCGCTCCTGGAGACAGAAACCGGGTTCCTAAATAAAAACAGAAACAAGATGAGTCATGCAAAAAAATGTAAGCAGCATCACCATTTACATCGTTGTGGTGGCTTTCGCTAGCAGGCAGAATCAGGTTGCAATATTTATATTTAATGAAGTCCACGTCGCTAGCATTAGCATTTAGTTTTTGTCTGCTCCTGCTCTGTCTCACTATCACTTCCCTATCCATCTCCTTGACTCGTCTCCGACCTGCCATTCTCTCTCTCTCTCTCTTTCTCTCTCTCTCAACCCAGCCGGCCAGACAGATGGCCGTCCACCATGAGCCTAGGTTCTGTCCAAGGTTTCTGCCCGTTAAAGGGAAGTTTTTCCTTGCCTCCGTTGCTCTTGTGGGTCAAGTTGGGTTCTGTGTTTCCCTGCTAATCCTGTAAAGTGCCTTGAGATGACTTTATGTTGTGATCTGGCGCTATATAAATAAAACTGAATTGAATTGAATTGAATTGATTTAATAAAAGGAGACCAACTTTCCGTAAAATATTTCAAATGTTTTTTATTTATTTTTTTGGAAGCAGAGATTTTCTCCATTGATATGTGTTCTATGAGGAGGTTCAACCAATGGTTGATGTTTAAAGACCGTTTATTCTTCCAGTTAACGAGGATTGTTTCCTTGGCGATGGCGAGGGCTGCGAGTGTGGGGTGCGTTTGTTTCTTAGAAATAACGATTTCTGCTAAGTCACCGAGTCGACACGTGATCGGAGATAAAGGGAACGTACAATCCAAGATGGACGACAGTTTATGTGATACTGCGACCCAGAAATCCTGGACGGGTGAGCACAACCATAGGGCATGGAAATAAGTGTCAGCAGTATTTTGGGAGCATTGAGAGCAGATGTCAGATTCAGAAAAGCCCATTTTCTTCATCATATACTGAGTAATGTGTGTTCTATGAAGGATCTTATACTGGATGAGTTGAAGATTTCTGTGTTTTGTCATTTTAAATGCATTTTCACAGATTTGTGTCCAAAAGTCATGATCTAAGGTTAGTGACAGATCCGTCTCCCATTTTGAGATGGGAAGAAGTAACGTATCTGTGCTTGAGAGGAGTTTATAAATCTTAGAAAGGGTCTTTTTAACTGTCGGGGAAATCTTTGTGACTTCCATAACAAATACAGGTGGCTGAGGCGGGCCCCGGAGCGTTGGAATTCTTTTCTTAATTGTATTCATTACCTGAAGATAGTAATGGAAATTTCCGCTTCCGAGTTCATATTTTTGGAACAATTTTATAGATGACATAAACGTATTGTCATGAAAGAGATGATGGAGTTGAGAGATTCCCTTCTGTTCCCACATACCTACATGGAAAGGTTGATTGCTAGCCTGAAAGTCAGGGTTATTCCAGATTGGAGAGAACATGCAGGGTTCCAGTTTAGAATTTGTAATTTTTAACGCTTTCCACCAGGCGGACAAGGTGGAAGAAATCATCGGGTTTTAAAACAGTTATGCCGTTTGATGGTTGTTGTGATAAAGGGGAGATCTGCGAGTCTAATATCCTTGCAGTCCTTCTGTTCCAATTCTAACCAGTAATTAGAGTCTCTATTCGGGTGCATCCATAGTACAAGATATTGTAGCTGGTTAGCCAAGTAATAATTCATAAAATTTGGGGCTTCCAGGCCTCCTTTAGATTTACTCCTCTGAAGGGTAGATAGACTAATTCTTGCTTTTTTATTTTTCCAGTAGAATTTGGTGATGGCTGAATCCAACGACTGGAAGCAGTTGGAAGTTGGTTTAAACGGAATCATTGAAAAATAAATAATTGATTTGTGGTAAAAATTTCATTTTGATGGTGGCTATTCTTCCCAGAAGGGATATCGGGAGGTTATTCCAACGCTTCAGATCACTGCTGATTTTATCCAGAAGTGGGGTGAAGTTTAATCGGGTTAACTCAGACAGTTTAAGTGAAATATTTATGCCCAGGTATTTTAAATTGCCCGTAGGAAAGGAGTAGTTTGGGTCCTGGTCTGCAGGGTTCCATGACTTTTCTGTAACGGGAAGTAATGTTGATTTTGTCCAATTGATGGAATAGTCTGAAAGTTGTGAACATTTAGCGATCAACTTGAATACTTCCTGCAGCGCAGCCGAGGGTTCTTGCAAATAAAGCAAGACGTCATCAGCATATACATTAATTTTGTGTTCTGACACCGCAGAGTTGATTCCCTCGATCCTGGTGTTTTGGCGCACTGCTGCTGCTAGAGGTTCAATAAATATTGCAAATAATAAAGGAGAGAGTGGGCAGCCCTGCCTGGTACCTCTCTGCAAGGTGAAGCTCTGTGAGGTAATCCCGTTGGTGGTTACGGTCGCTTTGGGAGAGTTATATAATACTGACACCCAGTGAATAAATGACTCTCCAAACCCAAGCTTGTGTAGGACGGCAAAGAGGAAGGACCAGCTAACTTTATCAAAGGTTTTTCTGCGTCCAGCAATACAACCACTGCCTTTTTGCCGAGTTGCTGCGACATACTGATCAGATTTAGCAGTCTTTTGATATTGTTGGTGGAATGTCGACCTTTAATGAATCCTGTACAATACAATACAATACTTTATTAATCTGTCCCTTGGAGGGAAATTTGGTTTACAGCAGTTTGAACTGCTGCTGGTCGCAGCGTGCGCATGCGCCCGGGCAATGCGGGTGAAGTGCTGTCCGTCCGGCCCTGCAGCCTTCCTGGGGTTGACAGTCCTCAGCACACGTCTCACTTCCTGTTCCTGAAGTATCAGTGTGCTGCTGCAGGAGGGGGCGGGGCTGGTGGGGTGTGACCGTGCCCGGTCTGTCGGCCTCAAATCGGGCAAAGAAATGATTTAATTCCTCTGCCAGCGAGGCGTCCCCGTTCAGTCGCCTGGTTGCTGTTCTTGTAGTTGGTTGTGGGTTGAATTCCCTGCCACATCCTCCTTGGATTGTTCCCGGCGAAGTGCTCCTCAATCCTCCGTTTGTAGGCCCCCTTGGCCTCCTTTGATGCCTCTCCTCAGGTCTGCTCTGGCCTCGCTGTAGAGGGTCTTGTTTCCAGACCTGAAGGCGGTGTTGTGGAGTCTGAGGAGTGCCTGCACTTCACTGGTCATCCAAGGTTTCTGGTTGGGGAAAACCCGGATCCGTTTACTGACTGTGACAGTGTCCACACAGTTCTTGATGTAGGAAAGTACAGTGTCTGTATATTCCTGCAGGTTGTCGCTGTCAAAAATGTCCCAGTGAGTGTTGGAGAAACAGTCTTGTAGCTGAGGGAGAGCGTCCTCAGGCCACGTTGTTATTGTCTTTATTTGTGGCTTTGTTCTCCTCCGGAGGGGGGTGTATGCGGGGGTGAGACGCAGGCAGAGATGGTCTGATCCAGCCAGGTGGGGGAGGGGGGCGGCCTTGTAAGCGTGTTTAATGTTACAATAAACACGATCCAGGATTTTGTCCCCTCTGGTGGGACACTTCACATACTGGACGAACTTTGGCAGAACAGTCTTTAAACACGCTTGATTGAAGTCACCGGCAACAATCAGGACTCCGTCGGGGTGAGCGAGCTGGTGCTCGTTTACACTCGCACGCAGCAGGCCGAGGGCTATGCTAACGTTGGCATTGGGCGGGATGTAAACAGCTATCACGATGACCACCGTTAGCTCCCTTGGTAGATAAAAAGGCCTGCACGAGACAGCCAGAACCTCGATATCAGGGCAGCAATGGGTCTCAACGGTCCTGCTGTTACAACACCACCCGTTGTGCACGTAAACGCACAGCCCCCCCCTCTGCTCTTACTCGAGTCTCCCGTTCTGTCGTGCCGGTGTAGCGTCCGGTCCGCTAGCTGGACTGCAGCGTCGGGGATCAGCGGTTGTAGCCACGTCTCCGTGATAAACATAACGTTGCAGTCCCGGACGAAGCTGTTTTTTTTTATTTTTTTTATACTTTTATTTATCAAATGCAAGTCGGACATAAAGTGCAAATGTACAGTTACATGTTTTCTTTTTTAAACAAACAACCAAATGAACACCCACCCACCCCCCAATATAGTAGACTAGAGATAAACAAGTATGAACAATACTCGTACATGTGATAATAATAACAGTGGTAATCTCAAACAAACAAGGATAAAAAACAAAAAAAAACAGAAAAAATAAATAAAAAAATAAATACATTATACATACATTCACACAAGTGTCAGTATCTGATTATGTAAACAAGACGACTCCTAATAGCTGCCTACTCCTTGGTCAGTCAAGCAGATTTGTTGTGCCACAGTGTCTGAATAATTCTTGAAAGAGGGGCAGTTATCTGCCACTGGCAGACCAGCACAGGAGGGCAGGTTCAGACAAGACCACATACAAGGGCCCTACAGAGAAACCTCCCCAGCCGGCAACCCATCCAGATAATTGAGTAGAGGTCTCCAATGAGTATAGAATCTATCAGATGAACCTCTAAGCGAGAATTTAATCTTCTCCAGTTTCAGAAGGCCTAAAATATCATGGAGCCAGACTTTTAGTAATGGTGGTTGGGAGGACTTCCATAATCAGAGAATTCTCTTACGAGCGACAAGTGAGGAAAAGGCAATAATATCTCTCTGGATCGCTGTGATCTGGAGGTCATCTGGGGGCAAGCCGAAGATGGCGATATGCGGAGTTGGAATTATATTAATGCCTAATATATCTGAAATTGTTTTGAAGAATCTTTGCCAGAACCCAGACAGCTTGGGACATGTCCAGAACATATGGGTGAGGTTACAAGGGGTCTGCGAGCACCTACTACACTTCTCATCAAATTTGTCCGGAAAGAGTCTCGACAGTTTTCCGGACGAAGCTGTTTGTCGCGAGTTGTAAATCCAGTTCGTCCATTTTGTGAGTGATCGATCTGGCGTTGGTGAGGAAGAGGCTCGGGAGCGCTGGTCTGAGTGGTTGTTTTCGTAGCCTAACCTCTAGGCCGGACCGGCATCCTCGCTTCTGCTTCCTGTGCCTCCGCCGTCTCCGTCGCTTGCTAGGCGGGCTCAACATCCACGGAGATCCCGGTAGCCTCGCTATGTCCTGCAGGATTCCATGTGAGCGTTGGTATTCCGAGTTAACGGGAATGTTGAGCCTCAAGCCGATGTCCAGTAAATCCTGGCGACTGTATGATAGAGTCGCCTCGCAGAAATCGGTAAAAAATACTAAAAAATAAAGAAAAACTAAGCACCAGACCAGAGAGCACGGGCGGCGCCATCTTAGTATAAGACGCTCGACCGGGTGTATACAAACCGCAAGGACAGCTACAGGGCTACCCCCCGTCCCCACCTCGGCCTCTCTGACCACATCTCCATCATGCTGGTCCCTTCCGACCGTCCTGTGTGCAGGTCCGCTCGCCCAACACCGAAATCCATCACTGTGTGGCCCGGTGATGCTGCCTCCAAGCTGCAGGACTGCTTCGAGCGGACTGAATGGCAGATCTTCAGGGAAGCGGCAACAGAGTATACATCATCTGTCCTGGGCTTCATCAGCAAATGTGTTGAAGATGTGACCATCACCAGAACAGTCACTATTCACCCCAACCAGAAACCCTGGCTGAACGGTGAAGTTCGCTCTCTCCTGAAAGCTCGAGACTCAGATTTCAGGTCTGGTGATGCTCCTGCAATCAGAGCGGCGAGGAGAAGCCTGACATTGGGCATAAAGAGGGCAAAAGCCTCCTATGCTCGGAGAATAGAGGGTCATTTTGCTTCCAACGACCCCCGGAGCATGTGGAAGGGCATCAGAACCATCACGGACCATCTCTCTCTCTCTCTTTTTCCTCAGATCTGAGAACTTGGTGATCCATACTTTCCTCTAGAGACGAATGTGAACCTGGTGTATTGGGACAACTCTTGGTGATGATTGGATGGAAGGGGTAGAATTAAGGAGCACAAATAAATCCGTTGCACTCTCTCCTCAGAACACTGTGTATTTGTCACTTTGTGTTTGTCCATGTTGTGTGTTCACTGCGGTGTGCACAGCCCTCTACGGCGGTAAGCAGGTAATAAAACTAATAAAATAGGAATAGGCTAGTCTGCCAAGAGGGCAGGTGACGGTCACGATCACTATAAGAATAAAAATTGCATAGAACTCTAACAGTGACTGACGTTATGTACGTCACTGTGGAGCACGAATGCAGACAAGGTAAAGAGAAAAGAAGAAAAGAAAAAAGAAGAAAAATAAAATAAAATAAAATAAAAAAAAGAACCATCACGGACTACAAAAAAAGAGACACGGAGTGCCCCAGGGACCCGTCTCTTCCTGATGCCTTCAATACCTTCTACGCTCGCTTTGAGGCTTCCAACACGTCGCCCTGCACTAACCTCACGCTTCCACCAGGTGAGCTGCCCCTCAGTCTGGCTGCTGAGGATGTGATGAGGTCCCTGCGGAAGATCAAGCCCCGCAAGGCTGCAGGCCCGGACAACATCCCGGGCCGGGCTCTGAGGGACTGTGCTGACCAGCTCTTCGAGGTGTTGACCGACATCTTCAACACCTCATTGTCCCAGGGCTCAGTGCCGACGTGTCTGAAGACGGCCACCATCATCCCTGTCCCCAAGACCTCTACCTCGGCCAGTTGCTCTGACTCCGATCGTCATGAAGTGCTTTGATGGTGATGGCACACATTAAGGACAGCGTCGATGACAGCGTGGACCCCCATCAGTATGCGTACCGGAAGAACCGCTCCACTGATGATGCAATCGCTTCTGTGGTTCACGAGGCCCTGAGTCACCTGGAGACCAGAGACGCTTATGCCAGGCTGCTGTTTCTGGACTTCAGCTCGGCATTTAACACCATCATCCCGCAGACTCTGGTCAACAAACTGGTGACACTGGGGCTGAGCCCATCGATGTGCAACTGGGTCCTGGACTGGGTCCTCCTCCCCCATCATCGTCAACACCGGCTCCCCTCAAGGACGCGTTCTGAGCCCTCTGCTGTTCACCCTGCTGATGTATGACTGCAAAGCCAAGTACCCGAGCAGTCATATCGTCAAGTTCGCAGACGACACAGCAGTGGTGGGACGCATCCTCAACAACGACGAGTCGGAGAACATGCAGGAGGTGGAACATCTGGTGCAGTGGTGCAGAGAAAACAACCTCTGCATCAATGTGAAGAAAACAAAGGAGATGTTTGTGGACTACAGGAAAGGAGGCTACACCCCCCCCCCCCCCCTTCTACATCGGAGGAGTGGCTGTCGAGGTGGTCCAGAGCATCAGGTACCTGGGCGTGCACATCGCTAGCGACCTGACATGGAGGACCAACTTAGCCGCCTTAGTAAAGAAGGCCCACCAGCGCCTCTACTTTCTGAGGAGGCTGAGACAAGCAGGTATGGGCGCCCCGGTCCTGACGTCCTTCTGCAGGTGTGCGGTGCAGAGTGTCCTCTCATCATGCATCACGGTGTGGTACGGCAACTGCTCTGCTGCAGACAGGAAGGCCCTGCAGACAGGAAGGACATGCAGACAGGAAGGCCCTGCAGACAGGAAGGTCCTGCAGACAGGAAGGCCCTGCAGACAGGAAGGACCTGCAGACAGGAAGGTCCTGCAGACAGGAAGGTCCTGCAGCGGGTGCTTAAATCGGCCCAAAGGACTTCGCAGAGCAGCCGACCCACCGTCAGTGACATCTACAGCAGGAGGTGCAGGACAAAGGCAACCTGCATCATGAAGGACCCCACCCACCCTGCCATGGACTGTTTGGCCCCTCCCATCTGGGAGAAGGCTGCGCAGCATCAGGGCCAGAACCAGCAGGTTCAGGAACAGCTTCTTCCCTGATGCTGTGAGAGTTGTGAACAGCGGATAACTCTGAGGTCAAATTCACTGCTTCCTCGTTGGACTAACTTTGTTATTGGATGCTGCTACTAGGGATTACTACTGCATTTAGTTGCTCCTCAAACCTTTGTGAAGGTGAGTGAATTTACCAAGTTCCCAAACAATTACTCTCAATACAATCCCCATTATGGATTATTATTTTATGTTTATTTTATACATTACAGTAGTCCCTCGATATAATGTGGTTCATCTTCCGCGACTTCGCTGCTTCGCGGAGTTTTAATGCAATTTTTCAGATTTTATTTTTTGAACTTGAACGCGCCTTGAAACGGCACAAGGACGAAGGCGCGGTCGGAGGAACTGTGAAATACGCGCGAGTTGCTATTAATCATTTCTCATGTGTTCAACCTCGTAGGTTGATCATTAAAATTAAATTTGTTATTTCTAAAAGCTATCATATTTATTTGTTAAGCGTTTGTTTTATAGCGCTCTTATTCTCTCTGTAAAAAGAGGCTTTTATTTTGTAGGAGCATAAACGTCACGTCCCTTTTGGGTTTCGTTTCTTCCTGTTGATACATGTAGCCGCTGCCGTTCCGCTGTGCTAAGCTATCCAATAAAGCAGCATGAGAGGCTAAAGACAGCACGAGTAGAATATTTGTTCTTCTGCACTCCAAGCGGCTCTTTCCTCGACCTGCACGCCTTAACATTATTAACAGGAAAACGTTTACTGTACGTACTATATATTTATATTCCTCAAACAAATGTTTAGTTCTGAAAAGGTTTTGATCTTTGGTTTCATTCTATAATACTGAAACAATCTATTTAGATTAATGCCTGACTGTTAAACGTGTATAAAGTGTGTGGTGAGGGGTTTTACAGCCTTAAAACATTTATGTACATGTATAATAATTGTAATAAAATAAAGATTACTACATTGCGGATTTCAATTATTGCGGGTTATTTTTAGAACGTAACCACCATGGAAAATGAGGGACTACTGTATACCACTTGTCCATCTCATTCTCAAATGTTCTATCATTGGAATTACAATCCAGGACAGAGTTCATTCTCAATGTGTTTCCACACAGTTCCTACATCAAGCAGCAAAGCTGAGTTGCCATCAATGAGGAATAAGCCAATAATGTTAGCGTTAGGAATCGATGATTAACAAGTGATAAACTTGTACAAGCAACAACTTCTACACTCCAGTCCGTTATTTGGTCCAAGCTGGACTTGAACTTGCAGACTGACTAACTAATGCTCCATCAGTTGATTTTGGGTGTGAATAAATGCTTGAATGTCGTTGGTCCAGATCTGAAGAGTTAAACTGAACTGCTGTTACAAATACTAGTACTAGTATTAGTGATGTTTGAGATAACAGTCTGTTCAAGCAAAATGCTGTTAGTAAAAATAAAAAGTGTCCCCATACACACGTTTTCTTCTTCTTTGTTTCCAGACACATTTGCTGCCCTTGGCTAGCGTTGTCTCTCTAGTGCTACCATTGCCATTGTTGGTGCTGACTCAGGCTGAGTGTCTCACTGCCAGCTGCAGACCCCCCCCCCCCCCCCCCCCACCATTATGTACTGAAGGTCATTTAGAAATGAAACCAACAATAGAACTTCAATTGGGAAGAGCAGAGATAATATTCGCCTCAACCACAGGATCAAAGACTGACAGAGCTCTAATTTACAGGAGTACTAACAGAGCTTTAAGTTACAAGAGTACTAACAGAGCTTTAAGTTACAAGAGTACTAACATAGCTTTAAGTTAGAAGAGTACTAAAGAGCTTTAACTTACAAGAGTACTAACAGAGCTTTAAGTTACAAGAGTACTAACAGAGCTTTAAGTTACAAGAGTACTAACAGAGCTTTAAGTTACAAGAGTACTAACAGAGCTTTAAGTTACAAGAGTACTAATAGAGCTTTAAGTTAGAAGAGTACTAACAGAGCTTTAAGTTACAAGAGTACTAACAGAGCTTTAAGTTAGAAAAGTACTAACAGAGCTTTAAGTTAGAAGGGTACTAACAGAGCTTTAATTTACAGGAGTACTAACAGAGCTTTAAGTTACAAGAGTACTAACAGAGCTTTAATTTACAGGAGTACTAACATAGCTTTAAGTTACACGAGTACTAGCATAGCTTTAATTTACACGAGTACTAACAGAGCTTTAATTCAGCTTGTGCAGGGACTGGATTGCGTCACAGCAGATGCAGCACATCTCAGCTCAGCTCAGCCTGGTACAGAAGTAGACGTCACATTTCTAAGACTCCGATGCAGCTTCCAAGACAAAAAGGTTCTTAAATTCATGGCCTCAATGGCTAATGCGGTTTTTGTTGCAGGAAGGTTCAATGATTACAGACAAAGGTGTTCACCACCAAGATCTAGTACAGCTGCAGCATGCCAGCATTAGGACGACACCCAGGATCAACTCTGCCATCCGTTATATTAGCAAATACAACATTTATATTAAAGCATCACTTACTTTGTCTTTAACAACCCAATAGAGACATCTTTATAAGAACACTCCAAACAAATTTTTTGCATTAGAATCAGAAGGTGTTTATTGCCAGTGAGGGTTCACAGACTAGGAATGTCTCTCGGTGAAGTCGTGTTACATGCAACAGTAATGACAAAATACAAAAACCATACAAGTACAGACACATCAGCAGCAGCCGGAGTGGATACACAGATGTGTACTAGCAGCATTAAAACTAGCGTAATCACGCAGTGCAAAGAGAACAGTGCAAGTTATCAGTTATGAAATGTTCAGGAGTCCAGGACAGAAAATTTATTGTTCATGAGTCTTACAGCTGAGGGGAAGAAGCTGTTCTTGTGGTTTCTGGTCCGGATGGACCGTAGCCTCCTGCCTGAGGGGAGAGGGTCAAAGAGTCCGTGTCCAGGGTGAGAAGGGACGGCTGCGATCCGACCTGCTCGCCTCCGAGTCCTGGAGACATACAGGTCCTGCAGCGATGGCAGCTTGCAGCCGATCACCTTCTCTGCAGCACGTACAATGTGCTGCACTCTGTGTCTGTCCCTGGTGGTGGCGCCAGCGTACAACACGGTGATGGAGGAGGTGAGGATGGACTCCACGATGGAGGTGTAGAACTGCACCAACATCTGGGTTGGCAGCTTGAGTTTCCTCAGCTGTCGCAGGAAGTACATCCTCTGCTGAGCCTTCTTGATGAGGGAGCTGATGGTCGGCTCCCCCTTGAGGTCCCGGGTGATGGTGGTGCCCAGGAAGCGGAAAGAGTCCACGATGGAGATGGGGGTAGGGGAGTCTGTGAGGGCGAGGGGGGACGGTGGGGCTGTGACTTTCCTGAAGTCGACGATCATCTCCACTGTTTTCTGGCTGTTCAGCTTCCCAAAAATAAAAAGGCAATCACACATCAGACGCCAAGAGGAGAGATTTTATCACTGAATTTTCTTGAAGCAAAAATTATTTGGCTAAATTCGAAACTGAGAAAGCGGACGAACAGGCGTCCAAAAATACGCAACTAAGAAACACAATTACTAACGAGAGGACCAGCTGGAGTCCAGAGTACAAAAAGCAACATAAAAGCACAGCCTCAAACAAAAACTACCACAAAGCCAAGGATTAACTAAACGAGGGGGGCAGGACACAGGAGGGCAGAACTCAGGGGGGCAGGTCACAGGAGGGCAGGACACAGGAGGGCAGGACACAGGGGGGCAGAACTCAGGGGGGCAGGACACAGGGGGACAGGACACAGGAGGGCAGAACTCAGGGGGGCAGGACACAGGGGGCATGTCACAGGATGGAAGGACACTGGAGGGCAGAACTCAGGGGGCAGGTCACAAGATGGCAGGACACAGGATGGCAGGACACAGGAGGGCAGAACTCAGGAGGGCAGGCCTCAGGGGGGCAGAACTCAGGAGGGCAGGCCTCAGGGGGGCAGAACTCAGGAGGGCAGGCCTCAGGGGGGCAGAACTCAGGGGTGCAGGACACAGGGGGGCAGGACACCGGAGGGCAGGACACAGGGGGGCAGGTCACAGGAGGGCAGGACACAGGGGGGCAGGTCACAGGAGTGCAGGATACAGGAGGGCAGGACACAGGGGGGCGGGACTCAGGGGGGCAGGTCAAAGGGGGGCAGGACACAGGAGGGCACGACACAGGGGGGCAGGACACTCGGGAGCAGGACACAGGAGGGCAGGACACAGGGGGGCAGGTCTAAGGGGGGCAGGACACACGGGACCAGGACACACGGGACCAGGACACACGGGAGCAGGACACGCGGGAGCAGGACACAGGTCATGATAAATCATCACCTGGTAGGGAATGGAAGGTGGAGTCTGGGTATGTGGCTGCTGATAATGGGAGAAAGGCTTTCAGGTGTGCCTCGTTGGGGATCTTGCTGGTTCGTCTCCAGCTGCAACTCAGTGGCATTAGAGGAGGAAAGCGTTTACATGGACGCGATATATAGATATGAAAGCAAAGCGTCGGTTCAGGACAGATGTTCTTTCTCTCTCAATTATTGTACTGATTTCAAAACATGCTGCTATTTAGTCCCACATTCTTCTTTCAACATGTAGACTCAATCAGGATGTGGTGTTTTGTGTTTGATCTAGAACAGGGAACCATGTCATAGATGCTCCTTCACATCTGGAATATGTAACCCATTTCAGTTGTCCTTCCTATTGCTTGAAATAACTTTAGTTCATGTCTTTAAGCTCTGGAAACCACAATAGAATACCTGTATATTGATGGTACACTTGCCTTTACACAATAAATATAAGTTGCAAAATACGACCTTCAGATATTTCCAATCCAGGCACTATTGGAAAAAAAGAATTTCAAGAATTTTTGGTATTTTAGTGGTACAGAGACATTGCTATATCTGGCCAAGTCGCTCCATGCTCTGAAAAATGTATATCTAGTATATAAAACACTTAATCCAAATTCTGCTATTGTTAAAGTGAAATGGGAGGTAGAACTGCCTCCTGATACCTCAAACGGTCTCGAAAAAAACCTTTGTTGCTGTTCCAACAACACGGGTTTATAAAATCATTACATTGCTGATTTATATTGATTAAGAAACATAAAAAAAATATATATTAAGCTCAAATAGTAAAAGATAAAGATACACAGATCCAAAATTTGAATCTGGTATAAGAAGATGTGCAACAAACCCTCTATTGCTAAATATGCTGCAGGGTCTACTCTATGCAGTACTACTCAGGTGGCTACTCTGTACTATTTCAAATCATGTTGATGATAAAAGTCAGAAAGCACTTTAATTTCCACCTCCTTCCTGAGGCTGCACAGCCTGCCATGTCCCTCTCATGGTTCAGAGTTCTGACCTTGTGCAACCTTGACGGCTGCATCTGCTCTTCTAGTGCTTCCTTCATTCCGTTGAAGGATGACCAACACGTTTAAACGGCTCTTGTAGACAATGATTTCTTGGGCTTTGTTCAGTTTTACAAATTATTTTTTGTTAAGTGTGCTTTGACGAGGCAAGTTGTCTCTAAGCTATGTGTGTGTGTGTGTGTGTGCGTTCTTTCCTCTCACACCAGGTCTCTCCAGAGGCCCCGTCCTCCAACTGTAATTTGATTGTGGCAGAGCACAGTAGCATAATTGTCTGCTGCAGGTTACAGCATAACAAACAAATGTGTGTGCGTGTCTGTCTCTGTGTGTGTTGGGGGAGGCGCATTCACCCTCTTTTCTCCTCCTTTCTTCTTCCTCACCTTTCCTCTCAATGTCAACCGAGAGCTGACAGAGGGGTCTGATGCAGCATTTTATTTTCAGCTCTATGGAAATGTCCACACACTTAATATAGTTGCCAAGAGTTGAGCACGCACTCACACATCCTTTCTTCCTGCAGCCGTACACAGTTTTTCCCCAATGCCCTCTCACTCCAGCCAGATGGGCATGAGGGCAGATATACAGCCAGCAATAATGACCGATAGAGAAGCAGACTGACATCTAGACAGAACAAAAAGAATAGACTCAGTTTTTTCCATCCCAATGACAGCTGACCTTTGACCTGCACTGCACTCACACGTTTTTTGTGGTTGGCACAAATGCAGACGCTTCCATCTCTGACACAGATCCCTTGAAGCCGTTGCCTTTGGCTCACCCTTTCTCCCTCAAACAAAAGCTTGCAGACACATATTTACCTTTGGAAAGCCTTTTCCAAAGGTAAATATGACTAAATACATTTTCACATTCGGGGAGGCAGGCTACGGCCAGCTACGTCTTCCCCGTCTGCCTGTTTTTGCATAATTGTGGGAAATGTTTTTTTTTCTAACTTCTCCATATCCCTCTTTCTTCTTTCTTTTTTGAATGATTACATTGAGTCTTGGAAGGATTTCACAGCATAGCTATTATAAGTTTAATGCAAGTATGCAACTATATCCTGATGTGTGCAAGGACATGGAGGCCAATACAGGACATGGTGGTTGTTTTAAGGTAAAAAAAAAAAAACACAAATCAGTCAAAAAATGGAACGGAACAACCAAAAGTATCAAGACTCCATACATGTATTTAGTTCAGGCTTATCTTTTTTGTTAACTATTTTATTCCCAGGATGTATTGTTATGCCTGTGGGTCAAAGACAGAGACGGAGGAGACGGGTGCATCTGCAGCGAGAGAAGAGGGAATGGAAGAGTTTATGATTGAGAGTAGGGACTGTAATACTTTAACACGGACTGGTTTCTCAGGGCAGGGTTTCTTTTCCATATGCACAGCATGCAGTACATGCAGTACATACAGTATGTGTGGTAAACTTCAAATGAAACAACCAATACAATGACAACAACTTCCATCACAATTTAACAACAATAAACAAATATATGCAAGATAATTCACCAATTTTAACAGTGATCCAACACATTGGTGATGTGTCGGTCGTGAACCAGCCGGTTCTCAGAACCGGCTCTTTGAAGTGAACAAGAGCCGGTTCCCATCATTGGGAGCCGATTGGGAGCCCAAACTTTTTTTATGTTAAAGTCTAACGTGATTGGTCGAGATGTGTGTGGGCGTCTGTATGTCCACAACGAGCGGGGGGAGGGGAGGGTTTACGCACGCACATGCACAAGCGGACAAACGGGAGGCAGGGAGAGAGAGCTTTGCAGAAACTACACACGCCTACACACGAAAGGGTAAGGAAAGAAAATGAGTGATAGAAAACGGAGTAAAATCTGGTCACATTTTAATGCGGTTGACGGCACAAAGGCTGACATTGCAAAAAAAAAAATCATACCTAGCAGGCTCTACAAATAACTTACACAGGCACATGCAGACTCTTCATCGTTTAGTGCCATTAGAGGAAAAAAGACGGGCAATGGAACCTGCTAATGAAGGTGTCAGTATGTCCACTGCAAGTGTTGCAGCAGCATCGTCCAGTAAACTAGCTAGACCTGCAAGCCAGACCTCTATGAGCCTAAAGAGTCTGACCCCAGCAGCATCGTCCAGTAAACTAGCTAGACCTGCAAGCCAGACCTCTACGAGCCTAAAGAGTCTGACCCCAGCAGCATCGTCCAGTAAACTAGCTAGACCTGCAAGCCAGACCTCTATGAGCCTAAAGAGTCTGACCCCAGCAGCATCGTCCAGTAAACTAGCTAGACCTGCAAGCCAGACCTCTACGAGCCTAAAGAGTCTGACCCCAGCAGCATCGTCCAGTAAACTAGCTAGACCTGCAAGCCAGACCTCTACGAGCCTAAAGAGTCTGACCCCAGCAGCATCGTCCAGTAAACTAGCTAGACCTGCAAGCCAGACCTCTATGAGCCTAAAAGAGTCTGACCCCAGCAGCATCGTCCAGTAAACTAGCTAGACCTGCAAGCCAGACCTCTACGAGCCTAAAGAGTCTGACCCCAGCAGCATCGTCCAGTAAACTAGCTAGACCTGCAAGCCAGACCTCTACGAGCCAAAAGAGTCTGACCCCAGCAGCATCGTCCAGTAAACTAGCTAGACCTGCAAGCCAGACCTCTATGAGCCTAAAGAGTCTGACCCCAGCAGCATCGTCCAGTAAACTAGCTAGACCTGCAAGCCAGACCTCTACGAGCCTAAAGAGTCTGACCCCAGCAGCATCGTCCAGTAAACTAGCTAGACCTGCAAGCCAGACCTCTATGAGCCTAAAGAGTCTGACCCCAGCAGCATCGTCCAGTAAACTAGCTAGACCTGCAAGCCAGACCTCTATGAGCCTAAAGAGTCTGACCCCAGCAGCATCGTCCAGTAAACTAGCTAGACCTGCAAGCCAGACCTCTACGAGCCTAAAGAGTCTGACCCCAGCAGCATCGTCCAGTAAACTAGCTAGACCTGCAAGCCAGACCTCTACGAGCCTAAAGAGTCTGACCCCAGCAGCATCGTCCAGTAAACTAGCTAGACCTGCAAGCCAGACCTCTATGAGCCTAAAAGAGTCTGACCCCAGCAGCATCGTCCAGTAAACTAGCTAGACCTGCAAGCCAGACCTCTACGAGCCTAAAGAGTCTGACCCCAGCAGCATCGTCCAGTAAACTAGCTAGACCTGCAAGCCAGACCTCTACGAGCCTAAAGAGTCTGACCCCAGCAGCATCGTCCAGTAAACTAGCTAGACCTGCAAGCCAGACCTCTACGAGCCTAAAGAGTCTGACCCCAGCAAAACGGAACACAAATGATGAGGAACTGGCTAAAATGGTTGCACGAGATTTTCAGCTCTTTTCAGTTGTGGATGACAAAGGATTCAGAAGCTATACTCATGCTCTCAGTGCAACAGTGCAAAGAGAATTTAAATAAAGACATTTAATAAACATTTGATATATTGTATGTTTTTACATTAGTAGCTAATTTTACAGAATGGACATGATTTGGTATTAAATAAATTTTGACAACAACAAAAAATCTGAGGAGCCACTTCTTAGTGAGCCGAGCCAAAAGAACCGGTTCTCTTAGAAGAGCCGGAATTCCCATCACTACAACACGTGTCTTCCCTGAAGCACGATAGGTGCGTTCAAACCAAGAAGATCGTACGTACTCGAGACCTTATGCAACGTTTTGTCACTTCGCTCGGGCCACTGGTGGGTAATTGCTCATACATCCGGACTAATATTCCACTTGACCCCTATCAGAATCAGGATCAGTTCATTGCCATTGTCAGTGAGGGTTCAGACTCTGAATGTTTCTCTGTGCAATCGTAACAGTAATGACAATAATAAAACAATCTGTAAATCTGGCAACATGCGTCTCTCCTCAGAGGTCCCACTTTGCTGTGACAAATTTCGTAGTAATGATGTGCGTTTGAAATTCAGCCACGTTAAACCCACCTTGACGTAAAGTGGCTTTGGTGCCATAGACAACCCCTAAGCCCTCATCATAGGTCTTAACGGACTTCAGCATATCATCAACAGAGAAGGCTTCATTTACCGTTGTCTTGACTAAATCACTACATGCAAAGATAAGCAGATAAGAAGTCATTCTGTACTGCAGCAGCCCCATCTCTAGGAAACATAGATCATTCCTGTCCTTCTTGGGTATCTTGACCTGATGGTGCATGGCCTTGATATCTGCAGTCACTGCAACAGGATGCTGCCGGAATCTCAACAGAACTCAACAAACATTCACTGTTGAGACTTACTCCAAAGTATTTGGCTGCACAATCAAAAACAGGACAGATCCTACCTGGTTTTGAAGCAGTCACCACTGCATGATGTGGCAGATGCCACACCGAACCATTATCAGCCCCCACATCCTCACTTGGTACTTCTTCAGCATTCCCTTTCTCTACTATATCAGGGAAGTTATACTTGTACCTTTCATGTTGATCACTCTGTTCTAAGTGGCGTACCAAAGACTTAAGCTGACTGACTGCCATCTTACGGTTGTTTGGAAAATGTGGAGCTCAAATTTTCCATGGAATATATATATATATAACCCCCGTCTTAAATGTATAACCAGTAAAACCACCTACACACACACAGATGATGGTTCATAGCTTTATAACTCATTCGTTCATCAGTTTGCGGGGGCAGCCGGTTCAGCAGGGAAGCCCAGACACTCTTCTCCCCAACTCCTCTGGGGGCATCCCAAGACGTTCCCAGGCCAACAGAGATAAAACCTCTCAAGCGAGTCCCGGGTCTGCCTCTGGGCCTCCTCCCAGATGGACATGCCTGGAACACCTCCCTCAGGAGGCGTCCAGGGAGCATCGCGTTCAAGCTAATCAGAAGGTTGCTGTCACGGTAAACACAATGCTATGATTATTGTTGTTTTGGTTGCCGTTCTTTTAATTGCTGTCATTCTTCTCTCCAATTGTGAAAAGTTCACAGCGTTCACACCTGAATCAAGTGATTCACATGATGCACCATTAGGCAAACAAGCCACGTGCGCTTTCAATGACTTATACAACTCGTAATATTACCTTTAGCTTCTAATGTGTTACCCCCCCACCAGGCAGTTAGACATGAAGAAGCCTCTTAGATGTGAGCTGAAACATCTTTAAACCTGAACACAGAAGTCAACTTGCTCCATCGAGGATTGTGAGCTTGGTAGAATAATTAAAACAGAAATCAAAAGACTGATAGAGGTTGGTAGATATGAAACATAAAATAACAATGAAAAGAAAAAAACAGACAAGACAGATTAGCTCATGACCGGGGGCCTGCGTCATTCTCTCAGATGCCAGCCAGCCCCTCCCTGATCAGAACCAGCATCCAAAGGCTGGGCAGTCACATTGTTGGCACTGCATATTTCAACAGAGCAAAACACAGACATACACGACATGTTGGACTCCAAGACAAACTGTGTTGATTTTGTGTTACGAGCTCAGGCGATGGGGGGGAGACGATTCTATAGGATTGATCAGAGAGAACTGAATCTGTGTAGAACAAGAGCTCCTATGCTTGATCCTGACAGAAACACACTGAGTCTTTGTTGCAAACTTATATTCGATCTAACTAGATCAGTTTTACAAACACAGGATATGGTGTTATTACCCAAAGTGCACTGGACGCTGCACGGCAGCGGCATCCTCGTCCCTGAGCCAAACTTGTCTGACTGCATACCGGAATGGGACTGGAAATTACAATCCTTTTTTTTTTTTTTCCAAAATCTTTTTATTATTTTCTTATGAACACATAAAACATTGAAGTACAGCATGTACAAATACTCATACACATACAATGTACACATATCCATACACACTTACATTGATAATTAAAATAATAAAAACTGACACCAACAAGGGAGACAAAAAAAAAAAAAAAAAAAAAGGGAGGAGTGAGGGGGGGGGGAAATTACAATCCTTTTTACCTTGATAAATGGGTAGGGATTATAGTCATCACAGGGCAGGATAGAAGGGGCTAAGGGTTTCATTGGGGTCATCAGGTGGGCACCCTCCATCATAGGTGTTTCACTGAACAGGCCCACGACACCTCAAGAGGGTTCAGCAGCAACACCTGGCGTCCCGGGTGTGCCCCCCTCTGCCTTACCCCCTTCTATACCCCCTGATGTTGTCTCTGTCATTTTGGAGCCCAGCTGTTGTCTCTTCTCCTGATCCAGAGCCACTGGCTTGCTTGTTCAGCAGCACTGGACAGGGCTGTGATGATTTGACGTTGGGCCTGGCCCCGGATTCCCATGCCCCTGAGGAGACTAGTAGCAGTCCTGCCCACAAAGCCTCTGCAGCCCACTTCTACAGGGAGGACTGTGGTCTTCCAGCCCCGTTGTTCAGCATCCGCTGCCAGCTCAGCATACCGAAGCTTCTTCCGCTCAAAGGCCTCGCCTATATTATCCTCCCATGGCACTGTGAGGTCTATGATGTAAACACTTCGAATTGAGGTAGACCACAACACCAGATCTGGCCTGAGGTTGGGTGTGGCAATCTCCACTAGAAAGCAGAGTCTCTGTTCCAGATCAACAAGGAGCCTCCAGTCCCGTGCTGCTCCCATCTGTCCTACCTCTGATTTTGGAATACATCTCTTTTGTTGTTTCTCCCCTTCACGGACAAAATGTCCTAATGATGTAAGATGGGAGGAAAGGGGAGCCTTTGCACACCTTGCAGCCTGCTCCTCTCGGCGAACCTCCTCCACCACCAGCCCACGTCGCTGAGCTGGAGATGCCTTGCACCAGGATGGTTTACTCTCCTCTAGGCCAATGCCTCCTCTTCCCATTTGCACGTGGCCGACAATATCCCGGTGCTTAAGGGCTGATTTAGCCTGGTGTATAGCTACAGTTGGAGTCCACTTCCTCCCAGTTGCAATTGCAGGAGCGTTTTGAGCTACACAGGGGTCTCGAGAATCTGTCAGCGTCATCTCCAGCCTAACTTTGCTGCTCTTGCATTCCTCTGTGAGGCTACATAGAGGAAGCTCCAGGATGCCTTTACCATACAGTGCTATGTTGGTAAGGCACCTGGGAAGCCCAAGCCATTTCCTGGCAAAAGAGCTGATGACCCTCTCCAGCTTCTCAACCTTCGAGCACGGTACCTCATAAATCAGCCGAGGTATGAGACCAAACTGAAGACACCAAAGCTTCAGCCTGCCAGGGAGCATGGTCCTGTCAATTCTCTGAAGACCGCTGATGGCATCCCGTCTAAGCTGCTCCACTTGAACCATATCCTTAAGGGTTGCATCGTACCAACGCCCGAGGCTCTTGATTGGCTTCTCTAATACAGTTGGTATGGGCTCCTCGCCGATGTTAAAGTGCTGGTCTGATAGCTTCCCTTTCACCACAGATAAGCTCCTGGACTTGGTTTAAACCTCATTCGATGTTCTCCTGCAACTTCCTCAGCAGCCTTCTTGTGCATGGAATGGTTGAAGTTAGAGTGGTCATATCATCCATGTATGCCCTAATTGGAGGGAGGCGCAAGCTTGGTTTTAGCCGCTCTCCTCCCACCACCCATCGAGATGCACGGATAATGACTTCCATGGCCATGGTGAAGACGAGTGGGGAAATGGTGCATCCTGCCATGATGCCCACCTCCAGATGCTGCCAAGCTGTGGTGTACTCTGCTGTTGACAGGCATATCTGCACATCTCGGAAGTAGGCCCTGACGAGGGCAGTGATAACATCTGGAACTTGAAAATAGCTAAATGCCGACCATAAGATGTTGTGTGGAACCGAGCCAAAGGCATTGGCCAAATCAAGGAAAACAACATGGAGGTCTCTTCCATCCCTTTTTGCAGCCTGGACTTGGTGCCATATCATGCTCAGGTGCTCCATGCACCCGGGAAAGCCTGGCATCCCCGCTTTCTGCACAGATGTGTCAATGAAGTTGTTCACTTCCAGATAGTTGGTCAGCCTGTGAGCCACTACACTGAAGAAGATTTGACCCTCTACATTCAGGAGACTGATTTGGCGGAACTGGCTAATATCAGTAGAGTCCTTTTCCTTTGGGATCAGGATGCTCCCTGCCCTCCGCCAGGCTGTTGGTATCGTCTGCTTCAGCCATACCAGCCTCATCAGTCGCCATAGGAAACGCAGGACATCTGGTGCATACTTATAGAGTTTGTATGGCACCCCGTTGAGCCCTGGGGAGGATGCTGCTCTTGCTCGACGTACAGTTCTTTCTACTTCACTCCACTTGGGAGGGCTGACGTCTAGCTGATGTTTTGGAGGATGTAACGGTGGCATGTCATGTGGTAGTGAGACCTGTTCATGTCGGCGGCTGTCGGAGTATATTTGTGATAGGTGGGCTTCGAGGTCTTCCCTTGTTGTTTGGAGGTCATAGTGGACTACAGGAGGTCCAGGAAGACTGAACACGCCCCCCTGTGCATACGAGGGGAAGCAGTGGAGCGTGTGGAGAACATTAAATTCCTGGGCATCCACATCTCCTCTGACCTCTCCTGGACACTCAACACAGACACCTGGTGAAGAAGGCCCAGCAACGGCTCTTCTTCCTCAGGAAGCTGAAGCGGGCTGGAATCTCTGTGCTGCTTGAAGACTTCTACCGGGCCACGATAGAGAGCATCCTGTGTCTCAGTGCGACCGTGTGGTACGGCAGCTGCACGGCGCAGGACAGGAAGGACCTATCCCGGGTGGTGAGGACAGCTCAGGGGATTGTGGGTCACCGTCTGCCTGATTTGGACTCTGTTTACACCTCCAGAGTCCAGAGGAGGGCCAGACGCATCGCCACAGACCCCACCCACCCGGGCCACAGACTGTTTGTCCCGCCCACAGACCCCACCCACCCGGGCCACAGACTGTTTGTCCCGCCCCCATCAGGGAGGCGGTTCAGGACAATAAGAAGCAGCACAGCGAGGCTCAGGAACAGCTTCTTCCCCCGAGCTGTGAAAGCAGTCGTTCCCTCGTAGCGATCTGGGACACTTTATGCCGGTCCTGTTGCTGCTGTTGCTATTTTGCACTACTGCCTGTGATTCTCACTCTCTCTGTGTGTATATATATTGTTTCTTAAGAGAGAGAATTTAGTTTATGTTATGATGTGTGCCTTAAGCCGTGGGCCTTCTCACGATTTTATTATGCTCGCATAATGACAATAAAGTATCTTGAATCTTGAATCTTGAATCTTGAATCCATTTTTCTCCTTCGTGAACAGACCCTTTACAAACTTGAAAGGGTCTTTGAAGAAGTTAGCTCTTGCCCATTCCTTCTTTCTACGCCTCTTTCTCAGGTTTTCAGCTCTCCTCAGTACGGCTAGCCGGTTCTTACTTTCTGCCTGCAGCACGTTTATACCCTCCTTCTCTTCCTCTGTGGTTTTCCTCTACTGTTTCTTCAGCTGCCTTCTTTCTTTAACCAGTCGAATTATTTCCTGCTGTCTCCTGGATTGAATAGGGATGGATGGTGTTTTCTTCCTTTTGCTTGCAGCTCCGAAGCGTTCAGCTCCATAGTTGTAAATAAGCTCTCCCAGTCTCTCCAGTTTCTTACTGCATTTCCCCGAAGCTGCTCCAACAGCAATATGAGGTCTGTGTTGACTGTTTCCCATACCTTTTTATCACAGGATTTTGGCCAGTTAATGGGTGACTTCCGCTCCTGGGTCTTCGTTTCTGTTGCATGATGCTGTATGCTAGGCTCATGGTACTCTGCTGTGCTTGATTCCTCCTCCTCTTGGACAGGGGGATTGATGTCCTGCGGACTATGGTTTACTTTTTTATTTATTTATTTATATATTTATTTATTTATTTTTTTATTTTTTTTTTACCTTGTCTGCATTCGTGCTCCACAGTGACGGACATAACGTCAGTCACTGCTGGAGTTCTATGCAATTTTTATTCTTATAGTGATTGTGACCGTCACCTGCCCTCTTGGCAGCCTAGCCTATTCCTATTTTATTTGTTTTATTACCTGCTTACCGCCGTAGAGGGCTGTGCACACCGCAGTGAACATACAACATGAACAAACAAAAAGTGACAAATACACAGTGTTCTGAGAAGAAAGTGCAATGGATTTATTTGTGCCCCTTAATTCTACCCCTTCCATCCAATCATCACCAAGAGTTGTCCCAATACACCAGGTTCACATTCGTCTCTAGAGGAAAGTATGGATCACCAAGTTCTCAGATCTGAAGAAAAAGAGAGAGAGCATAGTGAGAGCCACAAGCACTAACCCAGCAACCTCCACTAACTCAGAGATCTGTGTGCGGGGTTGACTCTCTAAACGAGTTTTAATAGGTGCTGGAGTGGTGGATCTGGCATGCGTGAAACCTCCACCTAAGAACGGGGCAGCCATCCCGGACCCAACAATGGCGACATAAGCCCCCAGATCACCCCAAGCAGCCACAGCAACCCAAGAACGACCACCATGGCCCCACCAGAGCCACACGCAGAAGAACCAGTCCAGGGCCCGGGGGCGACTTACACCAACACAGCCGACGAAACCTAGGCCAGCGCAGCGGCACGGGGCACAGCGGGCCGGCCCGGCGCCCCACCAGCACCCAACACCACGCCCCCCCCAACCACCCGCCCCCCTCCCAGCACCCTCCACCCATCCCACACACCCCCCAGTCCCCCAGCCCCCCCCACGGCCCAGCCCCCCCCCACCCCCCCCCCCCCACCACCGCCCCCCACCCCCACCCCCCGCGCCCCCCCGCCCCCTCCCCCCCACCGCACCCCCCCCCCACCACCCAACCCACCGCCGAGCTCGGGCAACCCCCCAACCCAGCGAACCAGCGTCTGGGGAACGGGAGTAGACAGTGCAGGGGCTTCAGCCCTATCCGACCCTATACAGCCATTTGGGAGGAGAGTATTATTCCCTGGGATGGAGAGTAGGGAGCAGGAGGCCGGACCACCGTCCCACCCCAAGCCCAGCCCGCTAAGGCCCCACATGCCGCGCCAAGGCCAAAATAAATAAATTGATTATGAACCCCCCCCATACCCTGTCTATATGGCTCCCCAGATCCCAGACTGGGGAACCCTCCCAACACCGTGAATGTGTGGACACCCAGGTGCTATATACACATGTATGTAGTGCGTTAAAATTTGGGGCAGGAGGGGCCAGACGGGGGATGCGGAGGAGGGCAACGGCGCACTCCTGCCCTGCGCCCTCCCCCTTATCTCCCCGCCTAGCACCCGCGTAACCCCACGTGGTGCATTAAAATGGGGGGGGGGGGGGGTTGCAGAGGGACATTCGGTGAATGCTCCCCAGCACCAGGCCCCCCAGGTGCATGTACCCTATGTGTATATTTACAAATGTGTTGTGCTAAGGTGGTGAGTTAAGAGGCACAGCACATGAGGCCCCAGCCAACCAGGCGGGGGGAGGAGGTAGCCCGACCGTAGTCCCCAGCCTCACCCATCCCACCCACAGGTGTCAGAGGGCCCAACCATGCGGACTATGGTTTACGTCCTGCCGCTGAACTTCACTTGACCGACTCGACTTGCTTCTTAAGAAGTAGTGGTCGATGCGAGATCCCTGCGCCACTTCCTTCAAACATCTTTTCCTGCCTTGATGTATCTTCAGGCCTGCAGCAGATGTAACCTTCGCCCAGCCACAAATGCAACTCTGGAGCGTTTTTCCTGGAGTAGATGTTGTTTTCTCAGGTAAAGTGCTGATCATCATGTTCCTTGTCGAGTTTGTTCCAGGGTCAATTACCGTGTGGTCTGCCATTGAATCATCTTCCGCCCCCGCTCTCGCAGATTCTAGGGGTATTTTCTTATTTAGATTTTTCGTAGCCAATATTGGGTGGGATATGTGCACTACAGTGCCATACCCCTCCCACCACAGGGAGCTAGCCTGTGGCACAGGCCCGGCGGGGTCTTTCCCTCCTGTCTGCAGTCTTTCCAAGCTGTCACAAGGTCTTTCCCTAGTTGCCAGCTGATCTTTCTCAGCAGTCACTGGTTTATCCAGATGATCAGTTTTAGAAACACAGGATATGGTGTTGTTACCCAAAGTGCACTGGACTCTGAACGGCAGGGGCATCCTCATCCCTGAGCCAAACTTGTCTGACTGCATACCGGAATGGGACTGGATGTTACAATCCTTTTTACCTATTGCTTTAATAGTGCTTTAATGTCCCACGTTCCTTGTTTGTTTAAATGACACACAGCCTGAATGCAAAGCAAGGTGGATGATAATGTTTATTAAGTACATTTATGTAGTAAAATTCAACCGCTACCTCGCCGAGCATAGCCTGCTCTTTGAATTCCAATCAGGCTTCAGAACATCCCACTCCACTGACACGTGCCTCATATATCTGACCGACTACGTCAAGCGTGAAGTAGACTCGGGCAAATACTGCGGCATGGTCATGCTGGACCTCCAGAAGGCCTTTGACCCCGTTAACCATTCAATCCTATTGAATAAACTAGGGGCGATTGGTTTTGATAGCACATCAACAAACTGGATGAAATCGTACCTTGAGGGACGAGAACAAATGGTGGACATAAACGGAACCTTGTCCTCGTCCCTCCCGGTGAGCTGTGGGGTTCCTCAAGGCAGCATTCTAGGGCCGTTACTGTTCCTCCTATACATTAACGACATGAGTGCTGCCTGTAACTGCAAATTGTTCTCCAACATATGAAATAGCAACTATTACATGTGAAATTGTGGAATGTGTGCCATGTAATTGGGATAATTATTGATTGATAGCTGTACTTCAATAACACTGTGAAGGTGTGTGGAGAAAGGAGCAGCAGAGAGTACACCGTCTACTTCCATGCAGATAGAACCCCCATGGTCGTATTTTATCATGCTTTAATAAAATCAGGGCTTCTGTCGGTAAAGAGTAGCCACATTGCGTCAGCTGATCGGTTATCCCAAGTTGATCCTGTCATCCCTGAACAGCAAACCATTATTTTCAAAGACCTCGCAGCCTTTGCCCAATGATTTGCTGTTTCTCCATTCTGGAGGAGGGTATTTAGTCCCACGTTGAAACACCAAGTCTTTTAAAATCAGTTTTGCTAAATCCAATCTAAAAATATTCTTGACCTGAAACCAACTGTAGATTAATACAGATATATATATTTGCCAAGAGCTTTAATTTTTGTTCATGATGTCATTCATTTGCCAGCCTGAGCGCAAAGCAGAGCAGAGAACTCAGTTTAACATCACATGTCAAAACTTTAGAAATATGTGATTCTGGAGAAAGACAATTGTGTCGATACACGATGCTCTGAGTCACACAGAGGAGCTTCGTACCCAGAGTATTTCAAATGACTTTAGCTCTCTCTTACTGTGAGTGTGTGTGTGGCCGGTTGGTATTTTGAAATTTCCTCTCATAACTGCTGATCCATGAATAGCCCAACGAGCTGCTTCACCACATGTCCTGTCATTGAGCGCCTAATTGGCAAAAACATACACACTGTTTTTGCACAAACACACACACACAGATGAATAAGTACACTTGAACATATGGACACAGGCATATTGTAAATACAATCTCTGTTGCACAGCTACACACACACAAACTGAGATAAATAAACGAACACTGCAATCCAGCTAAGGGAGAAGAAAACACAATTAGAGGAGAGAAATGTCAGGTCTACTTCACAGTGTGCAGATTCTCAAGTGGCTCCCGAACCCTCGCTGTGCTGGGAATGGGAATTAACAGGACCGCCAAAAAGGAAGATGCTCCGAGGAGAGCTGCCCTCCGGTCACTTGCTTCCAAATGGAGATGCTTTTAATCTGAAATCCTCTCGAGACATGGAAAATGATACTAGTTAGAAGTGAACGCTGATGTGTGACTGTTATATTTGAGCTAACACATTTGATCATTTTACCATCTAGATCTGTTATACTGGGTGGAATTGCAGCAATGGACGAATTGTGCTGTTAGAACTTGATTTGTCATTGAAATGTCTGAAATGTTTTCTCTCCCAATTAGTGTGATAAATTGAGTAAAAGAAAAGAGTTGCACATAAACAAATTCAAAAGATAAATGATGATGCGCTCTTCTGAAAATAGACGTGCCGCGATACGTGTGATTAGTTAGTTATGGTAATAGACTAAGCAGTCTTAAACTGGTTACGATAATATGGTGATAATGACCATGGTATATACTAAGTAGAAACTGACACGCCCACCTCCAAAGAAATACACATTAGCAAGAAGAAAGACATGAAGCCGTATACTGTGTCTCATCAGCCGTCTTTTTCACGCTCTGCCTCTTCCTTGCTCTCCTTTTCTGCGTCTGACTATCATCACCAATTTTACAGTAAATGACTCCCTAAACAAGCGTGATGGAGACGAGCCCGGCAGTCCGGTGTGTAAACACGATTAAACACGATTACAGTGAAGAAGTGGCTCCACATTCCTGAACACATGGTGACAGCCAATTAGGGCCTGCGTTAGCGCAGCTAATTTTTCAAGTGTAGTGTGGTGAGGAGCGACAGACCGGAATGGAGGGAAGCGGAGGAGGGGGAATAAGAGAGGGTTGATAAAATGAGGAGGAGGAGGAGCAATTAATAGGCAAAGCCGGGTTGTAATTACTGTGTGAGACGCCATAATAGCGCGGTCTATTTGGACTCGCACGCTAACAGCCAGCGGGGCCATTTGTTCACATGTGTGAGTATGAATTCAATTATTACTGCGAATTGAAAGGATAAAGGAGATTTTAAAAAAATCTGCTGACAAGAGCCGCAGGGGGTTACAACTTTGCTCTGTCCATGCTCAAAAAGTCTGCCAGGAACGATCACACCTGAAGCCGTCCCTGCGACGGTCCCGAGCTGGAGACGCAACACTAATTGCTCACGGGGAGGATCTCTGCCTCGCTGGCTCGTCATCAAACAGGCCATGAGGCGATCAGGACAATAATTGGACAAGCTCAATTAGTTTGTCCTCTCCTCCCCCTTGTCCACTCTCTCTATAAACAAAAAGGCACATTAGGCATCAATCCAGGCGGTTGCCAGGCCAACAAAGCAGTAGCGGGTCTTTAATGAACTGTCTCGAGCCTGAGGCCTGAATGCTCAACCTGTGATTATGATAATCAAGTTAGTTAGTATTGAAGGGACGGAGGCTTCAAGACATTTTCTCCAGTCATTTAATTTCGCCCCCCCTGTTGCGGCCCCGGGGGGACATGACTTACGCCTTTCAGGGCCGTGTTACGGGGGATTTCTCCTCGCTGCCTGCTTGAACAAATAGTGATTTCTCCATCAAGTCTTAAACGGCATGGAAATTGCCAGACAATCATACTGATAAATTCAAGTTGCAGATTCTCATGTTGACGGGGGGGCTTTAGCACAGCTTGTTTTCTATGCACTGGGCCATATTAGCTGCCCATCACAAAGCGTTAGCGTCCTGTCAGCACAGCGCACATTTTCATGTGCGTTATTAGCACATTGCTTCCTTGAGGCTTCAGAAAGAAAACCCGAAGCAGCTTTTATTCTGCTATTGTTAGCTAGGCATGGATCAGCGCTGACATTGTCTCACTCTGCATTCACATTTTCATCAAACCTTCGTTAAACCTTAATAAGTTGTTTTCTCTGTATTAGAGACTCACAGGGGCATTTCTCTGCTAAAGATTTATCGAGAAGGTGGATGACGTTACTGTGAGACTGCAGCTTGAGGTCGACCTTCCGGATGCGGAGATGCAGGTTTTTTTGGAGGTTGCAGTGGGAATGTCGCAGGTAACGTAATTATGTTTTTCCTAATCACTGATTTATTTATGCACCCATCTTCATAATATCCGCTATTCATTCAAATGATGAGTTTTGTGATCTCGCTAGCCAGTTTGTGGACAGTAATCCATGTGCACTATAACACACGCAGGGATGGGCGGCTGCCGCCAGTTAAACATCAGTTCATTTGCCCCCATGCACAGGATGAGACGCCGGGAGTCGACCAGCGAGATGAGAGCGGCTGTTTAAACAGCAATACGTCCCCTCTTTAAGATGCCGTACGGCCAAAACGCAGCTAAGACCGACGTTCCCTCTAAGCTGCGCGCGTGCACAATTGCGCTAATGCGGTTCTGCAGAACCCACGTTCTGGAGGTCATAAAGTGTGAGGCTGTTCTGCAGAACCCACATTCTGGAGGTCATTAATGTGAGGCTGTTCTGCAGAACCCACATTCTGGAGGTCATTACTGTGTGAGGCTGTTCTGCAGAACCCACATTCTGGAGGTCATTACTGTGAGGCTGTTCTGCAGAACCCACATTCTGGAGGTCATTACTGTGAGGCTGTTCTGCAGAACCCACATTCTGGAGGTCATTAATGTGAGGCTGTTCTGCAGAACCCACATTCTGGAGGTCATTAAAGTGTGAGGCTGTTCTGCAGAACCCACATTCTGGAGGTCATTAAAGTGTGAGGCTGTTCTGCAGAACCCACGTTCTGGAGGTCATTAAAGTGAGGCTGTTCTGCAGAACCCACATTCTGGAGGTCATTACTGTGAGGCTGTTCTGCAGAACCCACATTCTGGAGGTCATTAATGTGAGGCTGTTCTGCAGAACCCACATTCTGGAGGTCATTAAAGTGTGAGGCTGTTCTGCAGAACCCACATTCTGGAGGTCATTACTGTGTGAGGCTGTTCTGCAGAACCCACATTCTGGAGGTCATTACTGTGAGGCTGTTCTGCAGAACCCACGTTCTGGAGGTCATTAAAGTGAGGCTGTTCTGCAGAACCCACATTCTGGAGGTCATTAAAGTGTGAGGCTGTTCTGCAGAACCCACATTCTGGAGGTCATTAATGTGAGGCTGTTCTGCAGAACCCACATTCTGGAGGTCATTACTGTGAGGCTGTTCTGCAGAACCCACATTCTGGAGGTCATTACTGTGAGGCTGTTCTGCAGAACCCACATTCTGGAGGTCATTAAAGTGCGAGGCTGTTCTGCAGAACCCACATTCTGGAGGTCATTACTGTGTGAGGCTGTTCTGCAGAACCCACATTCTGGAGGTCATTAAAGTGTGAGGCTGTTCTGCAGAACCCACATTCTGGAGGTCATTAAAGTGCGAGGCTGTTCTGCAGAACCCACGTTCTGGAGGTCATAAAGCGTGAGGCTGTTCTGCAGAACCCACATTCTGGAGGTCATTACTGTGAGGCTGTTCTGCAGAACCCACATTCTGGAGGTCATTACTGTGTGAGGCTGTTCTGCAGAACCCACATTCTGGAGGTCATTACTGTGTGAGGCTGTTCTGCAGAACCCACATTCTGGAGGTCATTACTGTGTGAGGCTGTTCTGCAGAACCCACATTCTGGAGGTCATTAAAGTGTGAGGCTGTTCTGTAGAACCCACATTCTGGAGGTCATTACTGTGAGGCTGTTCTGCAGAACCCACATTCTGGAGGTCATTACTGTGAGGCTGTTCTGCAGAACCCACATTCTGGAGGTCATTACTGTGAGGCTGTTCTGCAGAACCCACATTCTGGAGGTCGTTACTCGTGAATGTATTGAATTCAAGTCCATAATGAGGCTAGAACTCAAACGTGGATCAATCAGAACCTTCTCAGACGTGGTTCTGCAGCACTAAAATCTAGGAGCTGGAACATCTCAGCTGTTTGTGCTGCATCTCAAGCATCCAGAGCAGAATGAGAAAGAGAACTTAGTTTAATGAAGCGTATTAAAATAGCATCCAGAAATGCTCCTGAAGTGTTTGGAGCAGCCGATGCATAAAGTCAAAGCTGCAGGAGACGAGGACGTCAACCTGGACAACGTGTCCAACCGCTGGAGACGTGAGAGGGACACAGGACAAATGAGGTTATACTGTATTTAGCAGACGAGGAGTTCCACATGAATGAATGAATGAATGAATGAATTTTGTTTTAGAACATGTATAAAAATATGTAAGTATTTGTACATACAAAGGAAAGAAATACTGATAAAAACAAAAGACATAACAAAACAAGCACATAGTTCAAAAAAGGAATTGGAAGAAGTGGAATACTTATTTACGAAAATGTCTGCCCTATTATTCAGTTTATAGCAAAATATTCAACATAAATACTTGCATTAATAAACCATAAAATACAATCATATATAAATAAATATATATATATAAACCAGTATACTCTTCCGTATACTGGTTTAGAAAAACACTTGCTTGTTAATTTTGTCTTGTTTTTATGTTTTTTTATACTATTGTGCACTTTGAGGTTTGCTTTCAGATAAAGTGCCTTCAACATAAAATGTTTCGTGTGTTTGCTCAGACACACGAAACATTAGAGGGAAACCCTTCTGTGCCCTTGGCCTTCGTTTGCACCCACGTTCTGTGCCGTATCAACGGCAAAAGGGAGTCGGCGATTAAGGCGTGTCGCACACGTTTACTTAGATTTGGCTATCTTCTGACATGACGTGATTATTTAGCAGATTACCTTTGGCAAATGAGATGGAGGTGAGCATCTTGCTAGCAAAGAATATGCACTGTTAAAATACTCATGAGTTAAATCTAAACATAACATTATAATGGCTGGTGCTTTGTTCTTTTTTGAAAGACGAGTAGCACATTTTTCCTGCATGTAAACCTACAGCAGATAGAAAGTTAACCATTTGTAGATCATTGAAGTCTGCATTGTTCTCAGGTGTTTTCCATCGGCCTCCCTCCCTCCACCTGAAGCTGTGTTTAGTTTCTTCAAGACATGCTCCATCATGCTTATTTGAGTAATTGTTATAGTTCCCATGTTAAACGCAACATAATTACACGCTAACACTGAAAGGCAACTCTGTTCAACCGCAGCAAATAAAAGGAAATGCCCCTGGCATGTTATTGCTTTCTATTGAGCATGCAACAACTCTTGACTTTAATGCATTCCCACTGAGGTGTGGGGCTCACTGGGCCCCGGGGGAAATAACACCGTGTAGCCATTAGGCGATTATGGATGTGTAAAGGAAGAAGAGGTGGTGAGTATGAGAGGAAGATGGAGCCTGGCTTCTCTGAGGCCTTTTCAGCAAACTGACAAACTCGAGATATATTAGGTCTGAACATAACTGAGCCAATTCACACTTTGTTCATCACTGAATGTAATATTACTACAGACAAGAAGCTCACGCGGGTACACAATCTATGCTTAAACCGTTGTAGTTACATTTTATACTTACAATTGTTGTATACCGAAGATGTATAAATCATGACACAAGCAATTTTGACACCTGCTTATTCTATAATAATAAGAGCAAGAACAATATCTTCTTAAGAGAGTGTCCACATTGCGTTGGGAAGACACGGCATGTCACGCATTCCCTGAGTACATGCTGGTCGTTGGAGGCGATCCGAGACAAAGTCAGGCGTTTATCAGAGGGCACTGTCGTCACTGCGTCGGCCACACGTCATGCTGCTCATGATGGGCACCGTGGATTGAAAATGCTGCTGATATATACTCTAGAGGCGTTTCATTTTCCAGTGAAGTAAGGTAATAATTCCGTAACCGTGAAAACAAACCTTTATCAATTGGAGTCACATTGATATCATTACTAGTTTAGAAGTTACTCACAAAAAGCACTTTCAGTAATGGCAGTTTCTTCTGGACCTAGATCCATAGCTTTTGACGATATATACATTTTCCACTATATCGCAGAATTCTGCGATATGTATAAATGTTTACATTTTCATTAGTTACATTATTGTATTGATAAAATAACATGTTTAATGACAATAACGTTTAACCGAACCTCAGAAGGACAGAAAAAGCAAATATACATTACTGAACCCATGAAATAATTTGACGTCATGATGATTAAGCTGCAGTACTTCCTGTATTGATGTTTGTACAATGTGTCAGGCATTCTACTTTATTAACTGTAGATTACTGGGTTACTCTTGATCAGTGGTCCCCAAACTACGGCCCGCGGGCCGAATATGCTCCCATTGGTTGCTATGGGTCTGGTTAGCAATTGCTATTTGTGTCATATTGAGACAATTGAGATTGCCTTCATTGGTTCTTTAATGTTAATTGACAGATCTGAAGTATTGAAGGTAATCTCAATCTGGGGCCCATGACCCACCTTCTTCCTGGACATTTTGCTAGCCTAAAATGGCTCAGGGTAGAAGACAGGGTTAAACAACTCAAAATGGGATTGGCATTTAAAATAGTCAATGCAGCTCTGCCCTCAGTCCCCTCAATCCCTGCACACCTGAATAAACACCTCCACAGCCACAACACTAGAGGGAGCTCAAACAACAACCTGGTTACCCCCTCCTACAGGACTAACATGGGTAAATCATCTTTTTACAATACTGCCCCCTAAGGGTGGAACTGTGTGACTCCTGCCCTCAAAACATGCACCTCTTTGGCCTCCTTCAAAACGGCCCTAAAAATACACCTTTAGGGGGACAGAAACGGAGATAGTCATCACGACTCTCTCCGGATCAAACCCCCCCTTTTTTGTCCACCAACGTTGTACATATTATGTGTCTTTTTAATTTATTGTTTGTTTTGCATCTGTGGTGTAATTTATTTTTATTTTATTGTTATTTTGCATCAAGTTAGTAATTTAATATTAGTTTTATTGGTATTGTTAAATGTCAATGATTTATGTATGAAGGACTTTCAACGGAAACAAGACCGCAAGGGCTTTTTAGAAATACTCCTCTTAGACAGGATGTTTGACTGTACTTGTACTGAAATACATATTATTCTTTGACTGTACTTGTACTCTAACATTCTATCTAATAAATATATTCATCATCATCATCATTAATAATGTCTACTGTGTCAATTAAGGTTAAGCATTTTATGTTAGATGTAAATTCATATTGCACAATATTAAGTTATTAATTGGGATCCATTGACAACAGATAATACAAATAGTGTTATTGATTGAAGATAATGAATTGTGTACACATCCATTGATTTCCTTGGTCCTGGTTGTGTACAGGCCAGGTTCTTTTCCATGGCGAGCTAGCCCAACAGAAGAGAATTTATCTGAACAATCATCTGGACTCCTCTCCGGACCCCCGACCTCCTGCTCTGTCCGGGTTGGTAGGAGGCAGGAGAACAGTGTGGTTCCTCCATCATACAGTAGCGGCCCATATGAACTGTTTCAAAACTGCGAGTTTCAAGCTGATGCGTGCAAGGAACTACAACGATCCTGTGCGTCCCCCTGTTTGTGGACCGTAGGACATGAACTGTCCAATTCATGTGCTGATTTCATTTAAAATTTTGAGATTTGGTAAATTATGTGTTTGCACTGAATGGCCATTCAAATGAAATGTAATTGTATACTTATTGTTCTTGTCCACTAAACTGAATTTAAGGTACTGAAACAGTTCCTGCTTCCTCTCTCTCAGCGAACGATGGTCTTCTGACCTGACCCATATTTATTGTCATCATTATGGCATGATTAATGTTGCATTCATTAAGTGTGAATTCTCATGTTCCTGTGCAGAGTACAGGCTACAGGTCATTAATTCGAGAGTGGAGAATATATTAATATTATGAAGAAAAGCATTCTTCCTTTAATTTGGGACAATTTTAATGATGATCACATACGACCAGAAAGTTAATTTTCCATGGACTTTGTTTCTGTGACGAACCCGGAAAGGGTTATTTAGTTATTATTTATTGTATTAATTGTGTTATTATTATTTTTATTAATAGTGTTATTATTTATTTTATTTTATTTTATGGAAATTTTTGGAACCACGAGCAGGCCAGCATTTTGGGACCGCAGGGTTCTAGTGGGGCATTACGGGATAATCATCTCTGTAAGGTAAGGAGGGGCCTGGCTGGTGAGGGCTTTAAAAAAGTGAGTAGAAGGATTTTATATTCAATCCGTTCCCTAACAGGAAGCCAATGCAGAGACGCCAGAACAGGGGAAATGTGTTCTCTCAGTCTGGTTCCTGTTAGAACACGAGCTGCTGCATTCTGGATCAGCTGGAGATGTTTAATAGACCTTTTTGGGCAGCCGGACAGTAAGGAGTTGCAGTAGTCCAGTCTGGAAGTCACAAAAGCATGGACTATTTGTTCTGCATCTTTTCGGGTTAGTAGGTGCCTGACCTTTGAAATATTCCGAAGGTGAAAGAACGCAGTCCTTGAAACGTGCTTTATCTGGGACTGAAAGGACAGGTCCTGATCAAAGATTACCCCCAGATTCTTGGCAGTGGTGCTGGTGGACACTGAGACGCCATCTAGTTCAACTACAACACTAGAACAAACATTTCTGAGATGCTTTGGCCCAAGAACCAGAACCTCAGTTTTATTTAGTTTAAATAACAGGAAGTTCTCGGTCATCCAGGAGTTAATGTCCTTAAGGCACGTCTGAAGTCTAACCAACTGATCGACTTTGTCTGGCTGAACGGACAGGTACAATTGAGTATCGTCTGCATAGCAGTGGTGTTATTATTTATTTTATTAACAGTGTTATTATTTATATTATTAATAGTGTTATTATTTATTTTTATTAATAGTGTTATTATTTATTTTATTAATATTGTTATTATTTCTATTATTAATAGTGTTATTATTTATTTTATTAATATTGTTATTATTTATATTATTAATAGTGTTATTATTTATTTTATTAATAGTGTTATTTATTTTATTAATATTGTTATTATTTATATTATTAATATTGTTATTATTTATTTTATTAATAGTGTTATTATTGATATTATTAATAGTGTTATTGTTTATTTTATTAATGGTGTTATTGTTTATTTTATTGATAGTGTTATTATTGATATTAATAATAGTGTTATTATTTATATTATTAATAGTATTATTATTTATTTTATTAATAGTGTTATTATTTATATTATTAATAGTATTATTATTTATTTTATTAATAGTGTTATTATTTATATTATTAATAGTGTTATTATTTATTTCCTGACTTTTTCCTCTTGTTATTTGGTTATTTGGTGGATCTCTGAAAACAATAAATGTTTCGGCGCCCCTGCCATCGTCACACTTTTCCTGTACAAACTGACCCCGGCCCCCCCATCAGAGAAGGGAGGAGTTATGGGGACCCCCATTAGAGAAGGGAGGAGTTATGGGGACCCCTGCTCTAAGTGAATTACCACATTGAGTTGTGCATGCGTTTTCATATATTAATTCAGAATAATGCATTGTATCTGGCCTTTTTCCATTACCCATGGACATTTTGTGGTTTGGCAAGTTTGAAAAGTGCTTTTTGCATGAATATATCATTGGCCTCAGGTTAATTTGCTGTTTATACTTATGACCACAGGGTACAGTATTCCAAAATATATAAATATGACATTCAAAGCAATTGGGTGCATTGCTTCCATGGAATAAACTACACCTCCCCAGTAGTTGGCTAACGGGGAAGGTGGGGGGGGGGGGGGGGGGGGGGTTGGGGCTTTACAGTCATTGATGCTGAAAGAAAGGAATGCTCATTAATTGTTCTGGTGCCTTCAGGGCAGTTCTGCTTGGACTGAACCATACATCATGGTAAACAATCAGAAGTTCTAGATTGTGTTCAGGTACTTTGACCCACCAGGAGATAGGACAGAATAGGGTACCCATGTAGAAAGAAATATATATTAACGTAAATGCATGTATGCAGTATTTTTCCCTCGTTTCTGAACAAATGTGTATTAGCAGATAGATCATCAGGAAGTAAAGCACATCGTTCGTGTGCTTGTATATGTGTCTATAGTAAGATTTGTTTTTGAGGCTAAAGTGCTTTCATAATTGGGATAGATAGGTAATACTGAATACCTCCTAAATATTTATTCATGCACACATACACCATTAAAGTAACACACAGCGCAGTTGTGAGTCAACAGGCTCTTTAGGGGCTGTAAACGTGTCTAAGTGTGGAGATTTGTCATCACCATGAAGCCCTGCTCCTCCCATTAGTCATAAAACACAGAGAGAGGTAAATCAGGCGGTGATGAAGATGAAGATGCAGCGCAGAGCCAGAGACAGAACAAATGTGTGTGTGCCAATCGGATAAATCACGGGCAGCTACACTAATGCTAAGTTGTGTAGTGTTTTAATAATGAACAGAAAATAAAAAAGACAGACACAGAAGGAAGTGGGCAGTAAAATGTGTACTTTGTCTCTCTATCTAAGTTTTCCTGTATGACTGTGTGTATCTGTGCACCATCGAAGGCTGGATTTCCCATTTTCAATATCCCATTGTACCCGTATTTCATCGCCCTCTCTCATGCACATCTATGCATGCACACACACACACACACACACATACACACACAGACACACACACACAAAAATGCATGAGACAAAGAGTTTCATAAAGAAAGATGACGCCATTGAAGATGATGACAACTCCCATCTGACATTTACTAACCTTTAGAGCAGAGATGGGGATGGAAGGGAGAAAGAGGAGGGGATGGACAGATGAGATGGAGGGACACCGTGGGGGTCGAGGAAGGTGGTGTGTGTGTGGCATTCCTGTTTTCTTGTTCTTTCAACTTCATTGTGCCTGTAACGAACAGGCCGTTCCTTCCTAGTATTTCCTAGTACTTTATGCACTTTATACGAGCACTTGTAACACAGCTAATGAAAAATGGCACACCAGTATAATGTTTGACATATTTATTGGGTTTTGGGTCGTCCCGCCTCCGGGTGGGCGCGGCTTTCCCAGAATGGCGGCGCCAGCCGGCTCTGTGGAGAAATGCCAATATTTACAAGTGGAGATGTCCAACATCACGTCCTGTCCAGAAGAGGCTGGTGTGTAAGGCGGTGTGCACGGAGTGCACGTGGGAGTGTGTGGTAGATGTTTTACTTACGTTCTCTTGTGTCCAGGGTGGCGGCGTTTGGTCAAAAGATTCCCCGGGGAACAGACGCCGCTGAAAAGGGTTCCGGATCAACCCAATGTGATAACTAGACGGGGGTGTTTGTGGGTTTATGATTTACTTTATGTAATGTAGGGATCCGTTCATACTATGTTTAGTCGGGGGTTTCTGTATGTTAGAGGATGTTGGCATTGTTTTGAGTGGATCCTGTTTTGTGTTTCAGCCCCAGGGGTCTTAATGGTTTTGCCCAATCTAGCCAGGAGCATAAAAGGTAGGGGGCTCCATTTATTTGGGGCTACTGCTGGAGGAGCCACAACTCTGTTTATGCCTCCAATGCACTCGAGGGCTTCCTCCGCTCTGTTACTACTCGCCACCCACTGCCAGAAACTCTCTACACAAAGAAACGTTTCATGTTGTCTGCAGAATTGTTGCATTTTGTTGCATTTTGTTGCATTACACTGTGGAAATACAATCAGAATCAAAATACTTTATTAATCCCAGAGCGAAGTCCCATCAGCAACATCGCCCCACTCAACAGAAACACGAATTGAACACATAGTGCATCAATATAAATATAAAAGTACAGTAGTAAAAGATATAAAAAGCAATAGAAGGTTACAATGATGAATTGTACTTTATATTTTAATTGCCACAGGATGGAAAGACCTTCTATGGCATTCAGCTTTTGAGGGGGGTGGTCTCAGTCTCATTGTCCGAGTGCTCCTTTGTTGCAGGGTTATTATAGTTAACGAAAACTAACGAAAAAACGAAAACTAGAATTGAAAAAACATTTTCGTTAACTAGAACTAAATAAAAACTAGAATTAAAACAGAAAACGAAAACTAACTAAAACGATATTGTCCGTTCACAAAACTAACTAAAACTAATAAAAATTAAGGACACTAATCCCTTCGTTTTCGTTTTTATCGATTTTGAAATTGATTTATTTTGCTCGAGGAGTTACTTGAGCTGGCGGCTCCGTCCGGCTGTTCCCGTCACTGCTCGTTGAGAATCGGGTTGGTGACGTCACTAGCGACGGAAGCCGGCAGGAAGCGCCGAGCGCTCCAGCCCCATGTGGGACGTGTTTATTACGACGGAGAGAAACAAGAAAGCTAGGTCGCTAGCCCCCCGTAAGAGAAGCAGCCCTCAGGCTAGCAGTTAGCACCGCGAAGGAGACAACAATAACGGGCTGCTTTTAACCTGCACCGACTGGAGCCCCCCCACACACACTGGGGGGGGCATGGCTCGCTGCATTAATGAGACATGAGAAGAAGACGAGCTGCTTGGAGCCAAGCCCAAAGTGAGGAGCCCCCTGATGGAGCCCCCCTGATGGAGCCCCCCCCCGATGGAGCCCCCCCTCAGCCAGGTGGACCTGGAGATGGTCTGGATGAACCGTGGATTGGATTAGAGACGGACGACGAGGACACTGAACACGTTGGTGAGTGGTTCTAGTCCCAAATACATTAGTCTTGTTGACCTTTTATGCTGATATAAAATGTAACAATAATCAGTGTTGTAAACTTTATTTGATATTAAAACCCCATAAAGTCCCAAAAGGAGAGAAAATAAATTATTTGCTCTCTTTTACTCATTCCGATCCAGAACCTAAAATGCCAATCACAAATGTTAGAGCCTCCATCCGCTAAAACCTGAAATGTATAATTGTCACACTGACATCATCGTTATTGTCATGTCATGATTTAATATCTAATATTGGGCTTCATTATAAATATACAATATTAAACGGGTTATCCTGTGGAAACTAGTTTAGGGTGCTAACAATGTAAGAAATTAAACATCATGAAACAAGTAACGTTATTATCCCTGCTGTAAAAACAAGAGTTATTACAAAGTCCTAATTCATGAATAATTATTTAACTGTACTATTCTTTGTGTGTTTTACATTTGTTTGTTCTTTTTGCTCAGATGGAGAAACCAACAAGTTCCAGAGGATCCATGTCTGGCTCTCACCCTCCAGCTCCCCCTGAACGTTGCCTGAAGTACCCAAATACTGACTCGCTGATATCAAGAGCCAGAAAGCTCGTCCACGCTGAGAGCAAATCATCAGCGGCAAATGAAGTATTAATCACAAAGTGTGGCTGAACTCTGGTCCGAGATTGTAGCACGTTAGCAGCTACGCTGTTACTGTTACGGTTGGTTGTTTAAAATTACTGAATAAAGGTTTTATATGTTATCTTTTGTTGAGTTGTATTATTTTATTATATTTTAATCCTGCATCTGACAAATAACTGAAAGTATAAAAAACTAAAACTAATAAAAACAAAACTAAAACTAATAAAAACTAGCAAATCCACTCTAAAAACTAAACTAACTGAATTAGAGAAAACAAATTCAAAACTAACTAAAACTAAACTATAATTAAAAATCCAAAACTATTATAACCCTGCTTTGTTGTACCAGGAGCACCAGGGGGGGGTTGCAGGAAGCAACCTTCTCTCCATCACTGTCTCTAAAGAGTCCAGTTTCACCCCCAAAACATCACCAGCTTTGCAGATGAGTTTGTTGAGTCTGTTTGCATCTGCAACCCTCAGTCTGCTGCCCCAGCACATTTATGGAATTTGAAATAGTCATGTGGGGGGGGGGGGGGTCTCTATCTAATCACCAAATTTGGATTGGCTCCAGAATGAGGTCAGGAAAAACTATTACATTCTAACATTTAAAACCCATTTACAGATTCAAAAATCTGTTAAAAATACACATCAACTCCGATTCACTTTGACTTTTCATGGTTGGTGTATAATGACACCAAGAACAATCTAGAACCTTCTGGTGCTGATCCAGATCACCATGTGGACGGTGTAGATCCAGTTAGGAGGGGAACGAGCTGCTTGGAGGAGGTCTGAGCTCCCTGAGTGCTTTTCTAGTTTGTATTGTGTCCAGTGTCCTTCTGATAAATAATAGTTAATACTATTGTGGACTTCACTCATTAGCTCACAAACCAAAGAATCTAACAATGCTGCTGAGGAAGCAGAAGTGCCCGGAATCACCAAAATGACTGCTGTAAACAAAGTCTTTACATCATAATCCAACCAACACTTAGATACATTATCATCATCAACTGAACTGTCTGGAGATGCAATACTTTCACTTCCCCTCTATTTGGAACCTTTATTGCAAAATGCAAGTTTTATGATGCAACAAGGTTTTGGTTCACTTTTGTGGAATGCTCGAAATAAAATTCAAGTAAGAATACAATATAAATATTTTAGGTTCTGTATAATATTTTCTATCCAAAAGTACTGTATGTAACTGAGATAATGAAAAAAGGAACATCAAATCACTATTTGGATTATGACAAAAATAAAAGGCATTAAAGCCGCAAGCGGCGTTGTAGGCCCTTGCCGGCCGACAGGCCGTTGAGCTGGCCCGCCGACGCACGCCGCTTTTGTCCTGAGTGCTTCACAAGTGTTTAGATTTGAGCTGCATTAGTAGCTCACAGTTTAGTCAAATCGTTATTTGGATTACATGGCCATCTGCTGTCAGGAGTTTTTAAGTTTCAATCCAATATGGCCGCCTTCCTGTGTGTCTGGGGCGTGGCCAAAAATTGCCCTGACATGAAGCATGTCTGTACCGAATTTCGTGGCTGTCCGACAAAGTTGGCGTCGGACCCCTCCCCATAGGAGGGGTTGCCATCGCCATAGCAACAGCGTAAAAAATGCAGCCTGGGTGTCATTGACCTTTTCAACCGGCATGTGTGTGAGAATGTATGTGGCAAATTTGGGACGTTTCCATGCTAATATGTCATTTTCATAAGATTGGTGATTGTTTTGTGTCGCACTCATTTGATTAACATGGGGAATGCCGGCCATTGCCACGGCAACACCGTAAAAACAACAACATGGTTACGATTGTGGGGTTTTTGATCGGGACCACATGGGGGAATTTTCTGGAAAGTTTCAATAATTTCTGGCAAACAATTTTTTTTAATTCCCATTCAATTTTTGTTATCGTTCTCTAGGGGGCGCTGTAAGGCCGATTGTCAAAGTTTCCCTTTTAAAGTGTCCAGGTAGGAAGGGTCAATAAGTGTTTAAAATTTGGTTTTGATTGGAGTGTGTGTGTGCAAACGGGAGCAATGTTTGGTGTATAAAAACGCTTTAAATTCTACCTCAAGTTTGGAGCTTCGCCGCACGGAAACCGTAAAATGTATAAAAAAGTGCACGTTTCTTACCCATTTGTTTCAGCGTGTCGTTTTTAGCTGTGGATATTCACAGACACGTCAAGGTGTGTGTCGGTTCTGTTACCTACAACAGGATGCCGTTTCCTGCCTTACTCTGCTTCTGAAAAGCTTTTCCGATGGTTGAAATGTTTGCTGCGAAGAGCTACATCAGATATTTTATCATCACATCAAGACAATTAAAGGCAAAGTAGAGCGGGAAATGGCATCATTTCGGGTTTGTCATTTTGCTTTCTGCTATTGCACCAGAGTTATATTACACCTCAATTGGGTTTATAAAAGTAGCAATTACATGTCCATATTTTCCTGCTGGACCTGACTGGTTCATTTCCCCATATTTATAATAATAATAATGCTTGATTTTATATCGCGCTTTTCTGGGCACCCAAAGACGCTTCACATTGTGCTTTATTCATTCACACCATACTTGGTGGTGAAGCTACTACTGTAGCCACAGCTGCCCTGGGGTAGATACAGCTGCCCCGGGGCAGATACAGCTGCCCTGGGGCAGACTGACAGGAGCAAGGCTGCGAATTTGCGCCATCGGCCCTCCTGACCACCACCGACATTCACACAGGCAATGTGGGTGAAGTGTCTTGCCCAAGGACACAATGACAGTGGACACATGTGCCGGAGCCGGGAGTCAAACCGCCAACCTCTCGTTTATAGAACGATCCACTCAACCACCTGTGCCACCGTCGCCCCATTTAATTATTTAGCATTTGGGCTTGCTTGTCTAAAGTGCCTTGCTCAAGTGCGCTTTGACGCTCTCCCTCTCTCTCTCACACACACACACTGACAGGCAACACACACTCAACTCGGTGATCCAGATGTCTGACGAGTCCGGGTCAGGCTCACTGTATCCGTCCGAACCTGAACCTTTCAACCACGGAATGCTGCTCGGAAAGTTCGCTTTGTGAAGAAATCACAGTGTGAAAGCAGACCTTTTAACTAATTATAAATGCAACCATGTTGGGACATTCAGATCCCCAATCGAACCGAGTCCTCTTGGTCCGGTGGAGGGTTGTTTGTCTCTCGGTCCTGAGGAAATATTTGGCTATTTGGCTCATTGGTGGGGGGGCATCTGCTTATTGGGACGGCCGTTGCCCTGGTGTACCGGAAAGTATCCAAGACTGCGGCTTTCAAAGTTCTTGATAAATCGACCATGGACCTAAAAGTAGTCCTAAAAGTAGTATTCGGTGCTTTGGGGGGCCGTGTGGTGGCACCAGAACAAGGCAAAAGCAGAAGCAGGCGTGAGGCAGGAGACACGACAGAAAGCTTTCGTTTTCCTCTCTGACCCTCATCGCTCTGTCCTCTTTCCCTTTCATCTGGCTTTCTCATATTGCATTCCCTCACCCTTGTAGTGTTTATGTTAAATACTAGGTAATTACATTATCATGCAACAGTCGATGAAATATAGCTTTAGTGACCCCATTTAGTGTGTGTGTGTGTGTGTGTGTGCGTGTGCGCGTGCGCATGATGGAGAGGCTGTCTGTGTTTTTAATAATCACTGCAACACCCTACACACTAAGTGCCTTACCATCGAACTTCACACACAACGCACAGCCACACACAACCACGCACAACAACACACAACAACACACATTCACAAAGGCATCTGCCAAAACTAGACTCAAACTTGCAGGGAATTTATGTACAAATAATTACTTTTTAATGGGCAGTAATGTGATTTCCTGCCAAAGAAATATTCAAATGCGTCTCAGGCAGTCCAGTATATTATCTGCCTGGAGGGGAGGCAGCGCAGGAAAGACAGATTATTTGTTCTGTGGTAATCATTATTTTACTCTTGTCATCTGCAGTGGAGGAGCAGAGATAATGTCTTTGTCTCTCTGTTTCCTTTCACCACTTTGTTTTCTCATTCTTTTTCCATAATTCTTGCTCTCTCACTTCCTCGGTCCTCGACTGCTCACTTCGGGTTGAGAGCCAAACACGTGTCTCGGACCTTCTGGACTGCGAGTATAAATACTTGTCCATAACGATTCCCCTTGTATTGTGTAACCTGTATTTGTGAAAATCTCTCCATATCTTTGAAGTCTGCTGCAAAGCATCGCATTGGTTCATTTGGGATTCTTGAGAACCACGGGCCCATTTTAAATAGGACATTTCCTTGCAGTGCAACCTGATGGACATAAGCTGAAGTGTGCATTTTTAGTTCAACGGTTTGACACGCGGCGCGGTGGCGGAATGGTTAGCGCTGTCGCCTCCCAACGAGAAGGCATCGGGTTCGAAGCCCTTCAGATTGTTTGCTCTCCCCGTGTCTGCGTGAGTTTTCTCCAGGTTCTCCGGGTCCTCCAAAAACATGCAGTTTAGGTCAATTGGCTACCCCAAATTGTCCGTAGTGTGCAAGTACTTTACTACATTGTAATACATACTTTGACATGATATATTTGTATTTATTTATACATTTTATTTATTACATAGTAAAATAGACCCGGTGAATGTGCTGATTTAAGTTCAGGCTCAGGTTGTCAGTCTGTGGTGATTCCGTTTTTAGTGTAATTCATTGTCCTCTATCCTGTCTGTTTACACAGCATCTACTGAATTCCTATTTATAAACTCCTTTCTCGAGAGTTCACCATTTGTGACGTCGCTGTGCATCTCAACTCACCCCTTTTATTCATTTTCCGTCCACCAGACATGGTAGCTTAGTTTCTTCTTATCTTAAGGTCGCCCTGTCTTCATTTCCTCGTCTCGTGTCTCGAGAATATCTCTTCTGATTATTCTGCTTTTCTCTAATGAATCATGTTGAAGCTTGTTTTCATGCACTCCTGATGGAAGCCCGCCGGCGTTCACGCATATTGCTTACATTCATCACTGCTACAATAGATGCTACTCTGCAAGCAACGACACACGGACTTATGCATCAATTTGTTACCTTATTTATGGATGTAAAAAAATGTTTGGGGCAGAAAAAGAAGGAAAGTCTGCTGCCCCAGCACACCAGAGCCAGCAGGGTGGACTAGATACCCTCAGCCTGCTGCCCCAGCACACCAGAGCCAGCAGGATGGACTAGATACCCTCAGCCTGCTGCCCCAGCACACCACAGCAAGCAGGATGGACTAGATACTACTACTCTTCATCACTAACATGCTGAACATCCTTCCTGTCTCTACTCTTCATCACTCTAACATGCTGAACATCCTTCCTGTCTCTACTCTTCATCACTCTAACATGCTGAACATCCTTCCTGTCTCTACTCTTCATCACTCTAACATGCTGAACATCCTTCCTGTCTCTACTCTTCATCACTCTAACATGCTGAACATCCTTCCTGTCTCTACTCTTCATCACTAACATGCTGAAAATCCTTCCTGTCTCTACTCTTCATCACTCTAACATGCTGAACATCCTTCCTGTCTCTACTCTTCATCACTCTAACATGCTGAACATCCTTCCTGTCTCTACTCTTCATCACTCTAACATGCTGAACATCCTTCCTGTCTCTACTCTTCATCACTAACATGCTGAACATCCTTCCTGTCTCTACTCTTCATCACTAACATGCTGAACATCCTTCCTGTCTCTACTCTTCATCACTAACATGCTGAACATCCTTCCTGTCTCTACTCTTCATCACTCTAACATGCTGAACATCCTTCCTGTCTCTACTCTTCATCACTAACATGCTGAACATCCTTCCTGTCTCTACTCTTCATCACTAACATGATGAACATCCTTCCTGTCTCTACTCTTCATCACTCTAACATGCTGAACATCCTTCCTGTCTCTACTCTTCATCACTCTAACATGCTGAACATCCTTCCTGTCTCTACTCTTCATCACTCTAACATGTTGAACATCCTTCCTGTCTCTACTCTTCATCACTAACATGCTGAACATCCTTCCTGTCTCTACTCTTCATCACTCTAACATGCTGAACATCCTTCCTGTCTCTACTCTTCATCACTCTAACATGCTGAACATCCTTCCTGTCTCTACTCTTCATCACTCTAACATGTTGAACATCCTTCCTGTCTCTACTCTTCATCACTCTAACATGCTGAACATCCTTCCTGTCTCTACTCTTCATCACTAACATGCTGAACATCCTTCCTGTCTCTACTCTTCATCACTAACATGCTGAACAGCCTTCCTGTCTCTACTCTTCATCACTCTAACATGCTGAACATCCTTCCTGTCTCTACTCTTCATCACTCTAACATGCTGAACATCCTTCCTGTCTCTACTCTTCATCACTAACATGCTGAACATCCTTCCTGTCTCTACTCTTCATCACTCTAACATGCTGAACATCCTTCCTGTCTCTACTCTTCATCACTAACATGCTGAACATCCTTCCTGTCTCTACTCTTCATCACTAACATGCTGAACATCCTTCCTGTCTCTACTCTTCATCACTCTAACATGCTGAACATCCTTCCTGTCTCTACTCTTCATCACTAACATGCTGAACATCCTTCCTGTCTCTACTCTTCATCACTCTAACATGCTGAACATCCTTTCTGTCTCTACTCTTCATCACTCTAACATGCTGAACATCCTTCCTGTCTCTACTCTTCATCACTAACATGCTGAACATCCTTCCTGTCTCTACTCTTCATCACTAACATGCTGAACATCCTTCCTGTCTCTACTCTTCATCACTCTAACATGCTGAACATCCTTCCTGTCTCTACTCTTCATCACTCTAACATGCTGAACATCCTTCCTGTCTCTCCTCTTCATCACTCTAACATGCTGAACATCCTTCCTGTCTCTACTCTTCATCACTCTAACCTGCTGAACATCCTTCCTGTCTCTACTCTTCATCACTCTAACATGCTGAACATCCTTCCTGTCTCTCCTCTTCATCACTCTAACATGCTGAACATCCTTCCTGTCTCTACTCTTCATCACTCTAACATGCTGGACATCCTTCCTGTCTCTACTCTTCATCACTCTAACATGCTGAACATCCTTCCTGTCTCTCCTCTTCATCACTCTAACATGCTGAACATCCTTCCTGTCTCTACTCTTCATCACTCTAACATGCTGAACATCCTTCCTGTCTCTACTCTTCATCACTAACATGCTGAACATCCTTCCTGTCTCTACTCTTCATCACTCTAACATGCTGAACATCCTTCCTGTCTCTACTCTTCATCACTCTAACATGCTGAACATCCTTCCTGTCTCTACTCTTCATCACTCTAACATGCTGAACATCCTTCCTGTCTCTACTCTTCATCACTCTAACATGCTGAACATCCTTCCTGTCTCTACTCTTCATCACTAACATGCTGAACATCCTTCCTGTCTCTACTCTTCATCACTCTAACATGCTGAACATCCTTCCTGTCTCTACTCTTCGTCACTCTAACATGCTGAACATCCTTCCTGTCTCTACTCTTCATCACTAACATGCTGAACATCCTTCCTGTCTCTACTCTTCATCACTCTAACATGCTGAACATCCTTCCTGTCTCTACTCTTCATCACTCTAACATGCTGAACATCCTTCCTGTCTCTCCTCTTCATCACTCTAACATGCTGAACATCCTTCCTGTCTCTACTCTTCATCACTCTAACATGCTGAACATCCTTCCTGTCTCTACTCTTCATCACTCTAACATGCTGAACATCCTTCCTGTCTCTCCTCTTCATCACTCTAACATGCTGAACATCCTTCCTGTCTCTACTCTTCATCACTCTAACATGCTGAACATCCTTCCTGTCTCTACTCTTCATCACTCTAACATGCTGAACATCCTTCCTGTCTCTACTCTTCATCACTCTAACATGCTGAACATCCTTCCTGTCTCTACTCTTCATCACTCTAACATGCTGGACATCCTTCCTGTCTCTACTCTTCATCACTCTAACATGCTGAACATCCTTCCTGTCTCTACTCTTCATCACTCTAACATGCTGAACATCCTTCCTGTCTCTACTCTTCATCACTCTAACATGCTGAACATCCTTCCTGTCTCTACTCTTCATCACTCTAACATGCTGAACATCCTTCCTGTCTCTACTCTTCATCACTCTAACATGCTGAACATCCTCCCTGTCTCTACTCTTCATCACTAACATGCTGAACATCCTTCCTGTCTCTACTCTTCATCACTCTAACATGCTGAACATCCTTCCTGTCTCTACTCTTCATCACTAACATGCTGAACATCCTTCCTGTCTCTACTCTTCATCACTCTAACATGCTGAACATCCTTCCTGTCTCTACTCTTCATCACTCTAACATGTTGAACATCCTTCCTGTCTCTACTCTTCATCACTCTAACATGCTGAACATCCTTCCTGTCTCTACTCTTCATCACTCTAACATGCTGAACATCCTTCCTGTCTCTACTCTTCATCACTAACATGCTGAACATCCTTCCTGTCTCTACTCTTCATCACTAACATGCTGAACATCCTTCCTGTCTCTCCTCTTCATCACTCTAACATGCTGAACATCCTTCCTGTCTCTACTCTTCATCACTCTAACATGCTGAACATCCTTCCTGTCTCTACTCTTCATCACTAACATGCTGAACATCCTTCCTGTCTCTACTCTTCATCACTAACATGCTGAACATCCTTCCTGTCTCTACTCTTCATCACTCTAACATGCTGAACATCCTTCCTGTCTCTACTCTTCATCACTAACATGCTGAACATCCTTCCTGTCTCTACTCTTCATCACTAACATGCTGAACATCCTTCCTGTCTCTACTCTTCATCACTCTAACATGCTGAACATCCTTCCTGTCTCTACTCTTCATCACTCTAACATGCTGAACATCCTTCCTGTCTCTACTCTTCATCACTCTAACATGTTGAACATCCTTCCTGTCTCTACTCTTCATCACTCTAACATGCTGAACATCCTTCCTGTCTCTACTCTTCATCACTCTAACATGCTGAACATCCTTCCTGTCTCTACTCTTCATCACTCTAACATGCTGAACATCCTTCCTGTCTCTACTCTTCATCACTAACATGCTGAACATCCTTCCTGTCTCTACTCTTCATCACTCTAACATGCTGAACATCCTTCCTGTCTCTACTCTTCATCACTCTAACATGCTGAACATCCTTCCCGTCTCTACTCTTCATCACTAACATGCTGAACATCCTTCCTGTCTCTACTCTTCATCACTCTAACATGCTGAACATCCTTCCTGTCTCTACTCTTCATCACTAACATGCTGAACATCCTTCCTGTCTCTGCTCTTCATCACTAACATGCTGAACATCCTTCCTGTCTCTACTCTTCATCACTCTAACATGCTGAACATCCTTCCTGTCTCTACTCTTCATCACTCTAACATGCTGAACATCCTTCCTGTCTCTACTCTTCATCACTCTAACATGCTGAACATCCTTCCTGTCTCTACTCTTCATCACTAACATGCTGAACATCCTTCCTGTCTCTACTCTTCATCACTCTAACATGCTGAACATCCTTCCTGTCTCTACTCTTCATCACTAACATGCTGAACATCCTTCCTGTCTCTACTCTTCATCACTCTAACATGCTGAACATCCTTCCTGTCTCTACTCTTCATCACTCTAACATGCTGAACATCCTTCCTGTCTCTCCTCTTCATCACTCTAACATGCTGAACATCCTTCCTGTCTCTACTCTTCATCACTCTAACATGCTGAACATCCTTCCTGTCTCTACTCTTCATCACTCTAACATGCTGAACATCCTTCCTGTCTCTACTCTTCATCACTAACATGCTGAACATCCTTCCTGTCTCTACTCTTCATCACTAACACGCTGAACATCCTTCCTGTCTCTACTCTTCATCACTCTAACATGCTGAACATCCTTCCTGTCTCTACTCTTCATCACTCTAACATGCTGAACATCCTTCCTGTCTCTACTCTTCATCACTCTAACATGCTGAACATCCTTCCTGTCTCTACTCTTCATCACTCTAACATGCTGAACATCCTTCCTGTCTCTCCTCTTCATCACTCTAACATGCTGAACATCCTTCCTGTCTCTACTCTTCATCACTAACATGCTGAACATCCTTCCTGTCTCTACTCTTCATCACTCTAACATGCTGAACATCCTTCCTGTCTCTACTCTTCATCACTAACATGCTGAACATCCTTCCTGTCTCTACTCTTCATCACTCTAACATGCTGAACATCCTTCCTGTCTCTACTCTTCGTCACTCTAACATGCTGAACATCCTTCCTGTCTCTACTCTTCATCACTAACATGCTGAACATCCTTCCTGTCTCTACTCTTCATCACTAACATGCTGAACATCCTTCCTGTCTCTACTCTTCATCACTCTAACATGCTGAACATCCTTCCTGTCTCTACTCTTCATCACTAACATGCTGAACATCCTTCCTGTCTCTACTCTTCATCACTAACATGCTGAACATCCTTCCTGTCTCTACTCTTCATCACTCTAACATGCTGAACATCCTTCCTGTCTCTACTCTTCGTCACTCTAACATGCTGAACATCCTTCCTGTCTCTACTCTTCATCATTCTAACCTGCTGAACATCCTTCCTGTCTCTACTCTTCGTCACTCTAACATGCTGAACATCCTTCCTGTCTCTACTCTTCATCACTCTAACATGCTGGACATCCTTCCTGTCTCTACTCTTCATCACTCTAACATGCTGAACATCCTTCCTGTCTCTACTCTTCATCACTCTAACATGCTGAACATCCTTCCTGTCTCTACTCTTCATCACTCTAACATGTTGAACATCCTTCCTGTCTCTACTCTTCATCACTCTAACATGCTGAACATCCTTCCTGTCTCTACTCTTCGTCACTCTAACATGCTGAACATCCTTCCTGTCTCTACTCTTCATCACTAACATGCTGAACATCCTTCCTGTCTCTACTCTTCGTCACTCTAACATGCTGAACATCCTTCCTGTCTCTACTCTTCATCACTCTAACATGCTGAACATCCTTCCTGTCTCTACTCTTCATCACTCTAACATGCTGAACATCCTTCCTGCCTCTACTCTTCATCACTCTAACATGCTGAACATCCTTCCTGTCTCTACTCTTCATCACTCTAACATGCTGAACATCCTTCCTGTCTCTACTCTTCATCACTCTAACATGCTGAACATCCTTCCTGTCTCTACTCTTCATCACTAACATGCTGAACATCCTTCCTGTCTCTACTCTTCATCACTAACATGCTGAACATCCTTCCTGTCTCTACTCTTCATCACTAACATGCTGAACATCCTTCCTGTCTCTACTCTTCATCACTCTAACATGCTGAACATCCTTCCTGTCTCTACTCTTCATCACTCTAACATGCTGAACATCCTTCCTGTCTCTACTCTTCATCACTCTAACATGCTGAACATCCTTCCTGTCTCTACTCTTCATCACTCTAACATGCTGAACATCCTTCCTGTCTCTACTCTTCATCACTCTAACATGCTGAACATCCTTCCTGTCTCTACTCTTCATCACTAACATGCTGAACATCCTTCCTGTCTCTACTCTTCATCACTAACATGCTGAACATCCTTCCTGTCTCTACTCTTCATCACTAACATGCTGAACATCCTTCCTGTCTCTACTCTTCATCACTAACATGCTGAACATCCTTCCTGTCTCTACTCTTCATCACTCTAACATGCTGAACATCCTTCCTGTCTCTACTCTTCATCACTCTAACATGTTGAACATCCTTCCTGTCTCTACTCTTCATCACTCTAACATGCTGAACATCCTTCCTGTCTCTACTCTTCGTCACTCTAACATGCTGAACATCCTTCCTGTCTCTACTCTTCATCACTAACATGCTGAACATCCTTCCTGTCTCTACTCTTCATCACTCTAACATGCTGGACATCCTTCCTGTCTCTGTCCTCTGTCTGTCCAGCCTGGACAGATCCTTATCTCCTTTCCTTCCAGAAGACATCGTATCAATAGTTGGACTCTCTTTAACAGAAGGCTTGACGATTCAGCAGTGACTGTGAAGATGCAGACTGAAAATTAATTATTATCTTGTTGCACACTTTTTACAAAAAGCATAGGGTTATATCGCATACGTGTGTTGCTAACATGTTCTGTGTAACATGACAGATGGACTACAAATATTGATTTTACTGTGCAGTCCCATGGATAAATCATTCTGGATGTTTGAGATCTGGGAATGAAGTTCTTCTATAAAACTGGAAAAGAATGCTATGTGTATGTGTGTGCATGATAGACAAACAACTTATTGACACAAACTGTTGAGACAAAATGTAATTTAATCCATATATTATTGGCCACCGTACAGAAATGTCATCGCTGAAGAACAGCTCAATACTAATAGGGTCAGGATCAGGGAGCAAAATGTGATTACACTCTCCAGTTCATAAACAATATGTTATCATTATTTTATTAAAATCTAACATCTGTACAAAGAAACAATGTCAGAGAGAGAGAGGGGAGAAAAGGAATGAACTCTGAAAAGCAAGAAGTGAGAGACGGCTTTACGAAGTGCGAGGACAATGTACCAGTAAAGGGCAGCTTATCTGTGGTGGCCATACTTTGAGTCAATCTTTGTCATTAGAAACATTGGATCACTGTTGGCCAAGTCTGCTGGAATAAACTCCTTCTCATGTCTGAAGGACGAGGTATTTGAAAAGGAACTGATCCAAGCAAGAAAACCAAGCATCTCTCACTATGCTCTCTCTCTTTTTCCTCAGATCTCCTGAGAACTTGGTGATCCATACTTTCCTCTGGAGGCTGATGTGAACCTGGTGTATTGGGACAACTCTTGGTGATGGTTGGATGGAAGGGGTAGAATTAAGGAGCACAAATAAATCCATTGCACTGTGTATTTGTCACTTTGTGTTTGTCCATGTTGTGTGTTCACTGCGGTGTGCACAGCCCTCTACGGCGGTAAGCAGGTAATAAAACTAATAAAATATGAATAGGCTAGTCTGCCAAGAGGGCAGGTGACGGTCACAATCACTATAAGAATAAAAAGCATAGAATCTAACAGAGACTGACGTTGTGTACGTTGTCACTGTTGAGCACGAATGCAGACAAAAAAGGAGCGAAAAAACATGTTTCTGTCCGCTCCTGTTCTCTCTATCAATCTCTCTCCTCTGTTTTCTTCTCTCTTCCTATCTGTCCTTGTCTCTGTTTCTCCCTCTCTGTCATTGTGTCACTGTCTTTCTATCCATGTCTCAACCCAACCAGTCAAGACAGATGTTCACCCACTGTGAGCCTTAGGTTCCGTTTAAGGTTTCTGCCTGTTAAAAGGAAGTTCCCTTGCCTCTGTTGCACAAGTACCATAGTTTCTCTTGTGGGACAAGTTGGGTTCTATCTTTCTCTGCAGGTCCTTTCCTACACGTGTAACGTGCCTTGAGATAAATTTCTGTTATTATCTGGCACTGTATAAATGTAATTAATTGAATTGAACTATACCTGAATTATAAGTAATTTAGGTATAGTAAGTAATCTTTATTTATATGGCACATTTTTCAGGTCACAGACAGGGAGAGCCCAAAAGTACGACAGGATAAGAGTAACTTCAATATTTCCAGCACACAAATCAGAATTGGGCAGGCAGTAGACGAGGTCCAGGAAACAGGCAGAGATCACACACCTGATAATCGGATCAATCAGGCAGACACATTCAGAGGAGCAGGCAAACAGATGTAAATCCCCAAAACAAGCAGGGCAAGTATCAGAATCAGGATTAGAGTGCTGGAGAGTAGGAACAAGTCACTGACAATGTGGCAGAGGACTGAGCAGAATATAAATGCAGTGGGGCTGATGAGGAGATGAGCAGCAGGCGTCCAGAGCAGCACAGGTGATGTGGCTGAGCTGATGACGGGTGTGGCAGGCAGTGTAGCAAGAGCAGAGCAGGAGGGCGGAGCTATGTCTAGCAGGAGGGTGGAGCAACTTGGAGCAGGAGGCTCTGGCTGGGTTCCTGACAACTTTTCACAGACGGGGGTCACAAAGTGCTTAACAGGAACTGTAGCAGCCATCGGCATCGAACAGAAGTGCAGGGAGTCACCAACGGGTGTAGTTGCTTTCGTTACTTTATTCAAGCACCGTGAAACTATAAATCATTAAACACAAAATATAATCACTCGTCAGTGTACTGCATCTCATCATAATGCACAAATTAGTGTACAGCACATTGTCTGTGAAATCTGTACATACCTCGCTCTGCTTACCAACCGTCATAGATGGACACTTACAGGAACCAAAAAATAACAATACAATTAAATTCCATCCATCTTTATTCAACCTCTTATCCAGGGTCGCGGGGCCAGCAGCCTAAGCAGGGAAGCCCAGACTTCCCTCTCCCCGGCCACTTCTTCCAGCTCTTCCGGGGGGATCCCGAGGCGTTCCCAGGCCAGCCGAGAGACATAGTCTCTCCAGCGTGTCCTGGGTCTTCCCCGTGGTCTCCTCCCGGTGGGACGTGCCCTGAACACCTCACCAGGGAGGCGTTCAGGAGGCATCCTGAATAGATGCTCCTCATCTGGCTCCTCTCAACGCGGAGGAGCAGCGGCTCTACTCCGAGCTCCTCCCGGATGACTGAGCTTCTCACCCTATCTCTAAGGGAGAGCCCAGCCCCCCCACGGAGGAAGCTCATTTCAGCCGCTTGTACCCGCGATCTCGTTCTTTGGGTCACTACCCAAAGCTCGTGACCATAGGTGAGGGTAGGAACGAAGATCGACCGGTAAATCGAGAGCTTCGCCTTTCGGCTCAGCTCTCTCAGTTAAATTCATAAAATCTAAATAAGTATTAAAATTAAGAAACATCCACAAATAAATTGTTACATATTTTAAAAGACCTTATATCAATGTCTGTAATCATGTGCAATAGTCTTTAACATAAAAATCAATCAAAATGGTTACAATGCAAAAAAAGAAAGTGTGTAATTCAACATTGTTTACCCGAGCGCCAGAGCACTGGAGCGGTTAGGCATTTCGTGACGTTCGGCTCAGAGTCCAGGAAGAGAGGGTCGGTCATCTGCGCCCTGTCTCGCGTCTGCATTCCTAGATTCTATTATCTAAACGGGTAACTAAAGAGATCACCTCAGCTAAAGAGTGCGTGTCATCGGGGATTGCCAACTCGTCATGGACGTCTGCTTCAGAAACGCATGGCGTAGCGCAGGCTCATTCCACATTCCGAGACACGGAAGTCAATGGCGTATGGCACCACGGTGCCCTGGTGGATATTTGAGTGTCGACTTTCCGCTTCCCTTCTGTTAGATATTTCTATGATGAGCATCAAGCAATGCCAAGTAGAAATATTCATGCATGCACGCTTACAATACGTAGGCCGCACAGTACTTTAGCCTGCTTTATTTCGATACACATATATTAATCACATATAAAACATGGCACATATCTAACTGATACACGGTAGGAATAAGTTGGGGCCCATCCCGGGAGGAGGGTGTAGGCGCACACTATAAAAATAATTGCCAGAGAACATTTGGGACACCAGAATCCTGCGTCTGTGTCTGTTGAAGAGGCCAGCGCTGTATTTCCTTACCAACTTTCTAATTACTGAAAACTCAGTAATGCTGACTCATCATTGACTATACACCTCACGAGATAAAAGAACCGAGGAGAAATGAAAGATTCTCACACTACCCTGAACAGGGTGATCAAATATTTTGCACTTTTCAGTGATGTAGCAAGGATAAAACTCTGAGTTCCAGGTTAGTGGAGAATCCCACCAATGCTCGTGACACCGGACGAACGCCACCTGCGAATCGTCTGTCAGGTCTGGAGCTGTTGCTTGACCACTAAAGCGACTGCAGCAGAAATTGCAAATTAAGTTGCAAAGAACAACTTCATTTGCACGTTAATCCAAAAAGCCGGCATCCAAGGTTTCTTTGAGTCTGTGAAACAGCTCATTGATAAATACTTGCTTCCTCGCACGCTAAAGCTTTGTTGTATGCAGTATGGACTACTACACATCTCCTGTGGGCACTAACCCTGAAGACCCACCCTTAAGAGTGGAAAAACTAAAGAGACAGGTAGGATCATAGGAAAGGAAGTCGCTTGGCCTTCCCAGGGGCCTCAGCAGGAATGCTTTCAGGGAGCATTGGCATTCATAAAGAAAATGCTAATGCTTCTGGGGATCAGATTGCCTTGATGTTTTCGGTCACTTCTTTGTTTTCTGCTGCTGTGTATAAGCATCTGGACCCTCGACCAGTCTCTCAAAACTGAAGATTCAAGATACTTTATTCAAGATTCAAGATACTTTATCGTCATTATGCGAACATAATAAAATCGTGAGAAGGCCCACGGCTTAAGGCACACATCATAACATAAACTAAATTCTCTCTCTTAAGAAACAATATATATACACACAGAGAGAGTGAGAATCACAGGCAGTAGTGCAAAATAGCAGCAGCAGCAGCAACAGGGCCGGCATAAAGTGTCCCAGATCACTACGAGGGAACGACTGCTTTCACAGCTCGGGGGAAGAAGCTGTTCCTGAGCCTCGTAGTGCTGCTTCTTATTGTCCTGAACCGCCTCCCTGATGGGGGCGGGACAAACAGTCTGTGGCCCGGGTGGGTGGGGTCTGTGGGTGGGACAAACAGTCTGTGGCCCGGGTGGGTGGGGTCTGTGGCGATGCGTCTGGCCCTCCTCTGGACTCTGGAGGTGTAAACAGAGTCCAAGTCAGGCAGACGGTGACCCACAATCCCCTGAGCTGTCCTCACCACCCGGGATAGGTCCTTCCTGTCCTGCGCCGTGCAGCTGCCGTCCCACACGGTCGCACTGAGACACAGGATGCTCTCTATCGTGGCCCGGTAGAAGTCTTCAAGCAGCACAGAGGAGAGTCCAGCCCGCTTCAGCTTCCTGAGGAAGAAGAGCCGTTGCTGGGCCTTCTTCACCAGGTGTCTGGTGTTGAGTGTCCAGGAGAGGTCAGAGGAGATGTGGATGCCCAGGAATTTAATGTTCTCCACACGCTCCACTGCTTCCCCTCGTATGCACAGGGGGGCGTGTTCAGTCTTCCTGGACCTCCTGTAGTCCACTATGACCTCCTTGGTCTTGCTGGTGTTCAGAACAAGGCTGTTACTCGAGCACCACAGCATCAGGTTCTGGACCTCCTCTCTGTAGTGGGTCTCATCGTTGTTGGAGATGTGACCCACCACGGTGGTGTCGTCAGCAAACTTCACAACCATGTTTGTGGAGTGGATGCAGAGCA